>NW_026926632.1:0-28626 GCF_032062105.1 Saccostrea cuccullata | reverse complement strand
ACATATTCTCCCACGCCTCTTTTTAGCCGGGCTTATTGCTCAAAGAGCAATTGCCGGCTTGTGTGATCCTGTTCAAGTCAGGATGTTAACCCAATAGTTGCCATTTTAAAGTTACGTGCAAAAATATAGTTCTTACTCTCAACCGCTTTTGAGATAATACAAACGCTAAATAAAGCAACAAAAATAAAACGAAGTTTTATCTATATGAAATAAACATTTGTAGTAATTACGTTGAAAACTTCATAAGTCAAAGAACAGAGTTCATTAGCGTAAGGATTTTTGATAATCAGTGTTACTGTAGTTCTCTACACATACGACGTAAAGCAGGAGAGAAAACCAGACTGGCCTGTTTGTTTACATTCAGCTGCGGTACCAGATTAATTCTGATTCTGACAAAGTTGGACCGTGGTATCAGGATTGAAAAACTCACTGTCAGTGTCTTATCATTTATATTGATAGTTTTAAAATATTTTTTTCATCAGAATATAAACGTGATTCATGTAAGAAATCCATTCTACTCTGTAAATGAGCCCGGCTCTCTGTACTTCTGAGTACTTTGATTTTACTCTTTACTAAGATATTTTTCAAAGCTATTAGTTAAGGGGGAAGTTTAAGAATACTGTACAACGATATATTGGGAAATTGTGTCAATCAAATTTGGATGCCAAAAAATTCCTAAGAACTTTAGTAATATTAAAAATCACATAATTTGACCAAAATCAACAAAGGACTTTTTAACTGAACAACTACTCCACACGATAAATTGAAGTCCAAGCTTTTTATATCGTTGACGGCTGCTTTTCAATAACAGAAGTCTCTGTCGAGACTGAAGCTCTACTGGTTTGTACTTGTTGCAAAGGAAGAGAAAAGTACTTAAGCAGTTGGGAATTGAAACTTTACAACGGCAATAAATAGAATAATGATCCTTGATAAAGTCTCTTTATATTCATAGTGTAGTCTACTTGTGTGCCAAGTTATATTGAAATCAGACCAAAACTGTAGGAGGAGTTAGCATTTTGGAAGAATTTTACAGAAATTTCTATTTTTAGTAACCACGGCAACACCGTTCATCGAAATAAAAAAAAAACAATATATAGAATCATGTATTTTAGTGTAGTCTACTTGTGTGCCCAGTTATATTGAAAGCCGACCAAAACTGTAGGAGGAGTAGCATTTTGAAAGAATTTTACAGAAAGGATGGGGTGACTTGGGGCCCCCGGTAAATTGACAAAATATAAATCTCAAGATTTTGTTCAAATTTTTGCATGTAACTAATCACTGATATGTGTACCTTTATAGAATACTATTTTTAACAAAAATAGAAAAGTGATTTGAAAGATATAGACCCTTTATTGGGGTAGGGGTAACCATGTTTACATCCAATTCCCATTGCGTTTTAACCACGCCCCACTCTTTGAAGCCCTTAAAAAATACCAGCGCAGCTAGGTACAATTTTCTCCTTTAGCTGGTCACTGGATTTTATTGAAATCTACCTATATGTAAAAGGAAAAAATTGTACCTAACTGCGCTCACATGCTATTTTTTAAAAAATAGCATAATCTAGCCGGCCTTTCCCATTATGAACAGATCGACGGAACTAGATTTTCTGACGTAAGAATAAATTCATATGCTAATCGAGGCACTGGCGATACTCTCTAACTGACCAATCAGCTAAATGAAATTCGTTACGAATGAGTACCATAAAAATACTATGGAAACATGCTTGGAATTTTACTGCTTCTGATATTTTTTATGCGTTTGAGTCACAGATTAGACACGGATCTAAATATGTACAATTTCCAAGATTACAGTAAAATGTTCATACAGTTACAAACAATTGATAAATACATTACAGTACAGCTCACGAGTTTTCCGCATAAAACACGGGGCACCGTGGACCGAGAACCCACGCGGTTTATTCCCACTTAGCCAAAATTCTAAATTTCTCATTCCCATCTAGCCAAAATTGGGGTTTTCACACCTGAGAGGTCACCAGTGTATAGTCTGTTTTATTACCTGTATTTATTCCCTGTGGTGTATAAGTTCAATGTCATAAATACTTGATTTATAACATAATTATTAATTAATCAGGTTCTACATGTTAATTATTTTAAAATACATACCGGTACATTCATATCAATATCATTTTAAAAAAGAAAACTTAAGATCATTTTTTATGTAAAGAGAATTAAAAAAAAATATTTTCTTGGGGAAAAGTGAAAAATAAATCACCCATTTGCAGATATTTTTTTTGGACAATACACTGAAATTATTTAATGTGTTTGGATCATTACTTAAATTAATTAAATCTTTCCAATAAAGAGTTTATACTCAGAATGAAAAGAAAAAGAATTAATTAAGTTACTTAAGTTTGCAGAAATATTTGTACTTAATAGGAATTACATGTATACATGTACTATTAAAAAAATTAATTGATGGTAAAAATATAATATAATCTGATTGTAAAGTTTACTAGAAATACATTATACAATATAGAATACATAAAGTTTCCATGCAAAACTTATATTTAATTCTTTTATCAATAGTTTTTTTTTTCTTTTTTTCTCCCATGTACGTATAATCATTGACATTTATAGCATTTTATGGTTAGAACCTCAAAAGTTGTTAGGATTGGTTTTCAAACCATTTGTATAGTATTTATTTAAAAAATATGTTAAAACCAATTCTTATTCACACAAAAAAATGTTTGAATGATAAAATAGAGTATCTATTAGAGAATATCTTGCTTTAACATATTTTTTAAACAGAACAGTTTAATATAAGCATATTTATTTCTAAAAAGTTTATTTAAAAATAAACACTTTTACATATTAATTTATAAGTCATCTTATTAATGCTTTTCCATTAATGTGGTATTTTATTTTAATAAATTATTTAATGAGTATAATTATTCGCATTTAACTTTTAACACATGATTTCAGTACATAGACTCAAGTTTTTAAAGATATTAATAATACCGTACCTTTCATTCACATGTATTTTTAAAATATCTGTGATGCATGTACAAAGTGCATTAAAATTGACACTTAAATTTTTTTAATAAATAAAAAAAAAAATCAAATCTTAAAAAATGCTCAGCCTCAATATTGAATGATAAAAAAAGAATACAAATTGTTTAACATTTACAAAGTAAAAAAAAACTTAAGAAAGATTTTTTTTTATTTTTCCATTAGTAATTAATTCTAATAAAATAATTTAGAACAAAATGACATTAATTTATTCAAAATTAGAAAAAAAAATTATAATTTCAAATATAAATTTCAGTTACCATGCAATATCAACATTTAATAAGTAAATTTTAAATTTTAACCTATTTCTTGTGGTAAATCTTAAACAGACTATAGGTCACCTGTAATTAATTTCTATTGTTCTCTCCCTCCCCTTACCTGTACACCATTCCCACTTAGCCAAAATCAGTCACCTGTAACATTTTCAGAATTTTGGCTAAGTGGGAAGACACCACCCACGCTTTAGCGTGGGCCTTGAAAATAGTCGGCACCTTTGAAGTAGCGGTTTCAGCGCTCCGTGTAGCACGGTGTGTCCACGGTGCACCACGGTGTGTCCACAGAGTGTTGCGGTGTGTCTCCACCGTGTCGCACGGAGTTTATGACCAAGAAATCTTACTATTTTTTAAACTCACGAACATGTGTTACAAATTATAGTTTTATTTTAATATCCGATGTCAGCTAGCTTTGCGTGGCTTTTTTTTTCCCCTTGACGTCATTCCATTTTCCTCGCCTTAAAGTAATAAATAAATCGCCTAGCAGTGTCAAGACTGAATAATCCTATTTTTGCAACTCATTTTCAGATGCTTTTAATGCATCCAAAGTATGTTTTCGTGACAGGAAATCGCTTCAAACTTGAACGCACACAGCCAACTGGTCAGGTAACATGCCTTAGGCTGTTTATGGATTATAGTGAAGTCTGAGTCTATTAAATAAATATATTACGTGAACACATCATTGTATTGCATTGATTATGCAAAAGGTGGTCTATAATAAAGTAGTTTAAATCAAGATCATTTTATATTCGATGATAAAAGTTTAAAAAAAAAGTTAAAACAAATGTTAATTTTTTCTGTTTTATCTTTGTTTCTGTTTTTTTATGTGTATGTAAGGGTGTGTGTGTGTGTGAGTGTAAAACCACTCTGTTGGTAGATTATTTTTTTCAAATTAATTTTTTTTGATACCTCCCCCCTAATTACTTCTGAAATATACAAACACAAATCTGGAAAATATCCATACCCAAAACCAATAACAATTCTTGCGTATGTAATTCCTAGAATCACATATTTAATCTCTTACACTGTTTTAGTTTTTGTGTTAACGGTGTAATTGCACTAGCGAGCTTCGGACACACTACTAAGTCAAAAACGTACTGACATTCCCATTTTTTACTGACAAACTTAGAAAATTACTGACGATGTGCTGTCGTAACTGTAAAACTTAGACAATTACTGACCTTTTTACTGTCGGTACTGATAAACTTAGAAAAGTGCTGACAATCTTAGTCGGTGCTGAAAAACTTAGACAATTACTGACCCGTTTACTGTCTTATTGTTCTCGCTCTCCGGGAGGCTGCAGTGGTGTGGAATTGATTGAATCGATTTTTTAAATTTCATATTTTAACATAGATTATTATTTTATTTATTTGTTTTTTCATATAATTTTTAACTATGTCCAGGTGATGTCTTTGAAAAAAAAGAAGCTTATTTGATCGATTTATAGAAAATTGTTTTGAAAAAAAAAATATTTTCAAGAGAATGGATAAAATTTCAAAACCTTCAAAAAGATCAGCAATTAAAAAAAATAAAAATCTTCGTTTAGTATTGAGATATGAAATTTATAGAGGTCTTTTCCTTTTTATAATAAAACAATGTTATTACATGACATGCAATTTTTTGAAATTAACATTGACTCCCTGACTTTCTTTAATATTAATTTAAAGAATTAAACTGTTAGGCTAGATGTGTTTTATTCAATTTCAATTTGATTTATTCAAATAAGTTTGAAAAATTATATAATAATAAACTCATAGCGCGCGGTGAGGCCCTGGGTGCCCTCTTTTGAGGAAAGGCGTTTGTTAAAGTTTTCATATTGTGCTAATTTTTTGATTATGTGGGGGGAATCCAAGCATTTGCAAGAAGAAACCACTGAACAATTAAAAGACAGACGGGGGATTTAAATATTTTCTTTATTTATT
Organism: Saccostrea cuccullata; assembly: GCF_032062105.1. NCBI lineage: Eukaryota > Metazoa > Mollusca > Bivalvia > Ostreida > Ostreidae > Saccostrea > Saccostrea cuccullata. The sequence continues at coordinate 23,403 of NW_026926632.1, read as the reverse complement.
TATTGGGCAGGGGGAGGGGTGCCTGGATTGATCATTGATCCTTTGACATTCATTGATTTAGTTACTGTCCGCATTATTCTTTTGAAATAATGTACATCTTTTAGCTGATTCTCGAATCTGGATATTCTGGAACCCCACCTGAAAGTGTTATTTTAATTCAAATATATGTAAAACTATGAACTTTTATATAATCATCATTTGTCTAATGCATACTCCTGAAACAAAACTTTGATAGAAATTAATATCAATGTTCTTTCCAATTAGAGTATCGGTAGACGTTCACATGGATCTAGTTTCTTTTCAAATTAAAATGGGGGGGGGGGGGGGGGGTACGTGCGAATTAAATGTAGAACGATGAACACGTCCTTATTTATTTTACTTAAGTAGAACACACAATTTATACTGTCGTGTTTAGTTTGTACTCATTTTTATCTGTTTAGGAAAAAAAATTAATAAATTTAATTAAAGTAAACATAATAAATTAACTTAATAAATCGACATTTCATAGCTTTGTTCGGTATCGAAACCAGTATCATGATTTTACAGTAACACTGTGCTTCTTATTCGTCAAAAATTATTCAAGTCGTTTAGCTGGTATCCAGCCGAATTACATAATCATTCAACATACAATCGTAAACTTGGTGAAGCACCTGTGTTTAAAAGAAATTGTCTGAGGCGATCCGAGTGTGTACGGTAGCGGGTAAAGAGGACAATAGGTGTCACTGCAGCATTACACAGAAGACCATTCGCCGGATTTCACTGGAAGTTAGTTACGCAACATTACGGCGACAGGTAGACTCTTCTTCAAGACAGACTGAATTTGAGAAATTCAACACCAACACATCCGTAATATGCAATCTACAAACCTTCAACTTCTTCTTACATTAAATAAATATATTTTTTTAATATACCGACGTAAGAAAAAATTAACTATTAATGAAAAAAGAAGATTGATGTAAAAACCAACCGGGGAAAGGCACAAATTGTTTAAAGATGTAAGCAAAAATAAATATGAGAAGGGATACATTACATCCAAAGTTTTGTAAAAATTACTGATTCCTTATATTTTTTGTCAAGTCGTGATAGTGTGTGTGTGGTGGGACAGTTGAGTGAGGAACTTGTTTGATTATCAAATCAAGTAAAAAATATTTCATAGTTTATTTCCTCAACTTTTTATCAATAATTAAGAATAAAAATCAAACAAAATTTATATGCAGAATATTATGACAGTAAAAAAAAAAAAACAGCTGGAGTTTAAATATATTTTAAACTTTGCCGTGGTCGATATTGATTTTTTGGAGAGAGAGAGAGAGAGAGAAGAGAGAAAAAGAAAGAGAGGAGTGAGCGAAAGAGAGAGATGAATGGTTACTCAACACGGAAGATAATGGGCACCTACAGTTAGCGAATAATCTTACTCTTATGAAAAGGAAAGATGTTAATGAAACATAAATCAAATTAATAATGATTACGGGTATAAATTGATCAAATGGACAAAGAAATTTGCATCATTCACAAAACTTGCACATTTTTATAAAATTCATATTTAAGTACCGGTGTACTATATACTTTTTCGTGTAACGTGTGTGTAAGGGGGGGGGGGGGTTATACATGTATGCTAGAGGGTTCGGAATAAATATTTTTGAGCACTGGTTCGACTGACTAATGACTTCCAATTTCACTACTTCGTAAAATAGTTTACCAGACAAGTCCACCCTCTACCTTTTTATTACGTTAACATCATAACACCCCCTACGCCTACCTCCTTTAATGAGATGAAATTTAATTTCAGCACATAAAATTAAATTAATTCCAATTCACCGATAGCTACAGGAGGAAATTGGAAGTTATGAAACATGTTATATTTTTGTTAAAATTGAATCATGATTAAAAATATACTTTGAAATTAAGTTCAAAAACTAATAAATAGTGATCCAACCCCCTCGGCAAATTGAATGTGAATTTAAGAGAGAGAGAGAGAAGAAAAATATTGGAGAAAAATGGTGCTACTGCTAATATTAGTCTTACCGCTGACCTAGTAAATATAAATATTTTACTTAAGATTACTATAATTGCTATAGTGCATGAATTTTTATTACTAGTCTGATAATTATTTATTAGTCTCGGACTTACAGATATCGAGTACTTATGAACCCTGCGTCATCGATCAACCAACCATTCATTTAGATATAATGTTTTAAGTGACAAAATTAACAAAGCATAGTACAAGTTTAGATATTGAGCACTGCACTGTTCAATAGGGGAACTCCAGTATGAGCAAATGAAACCGGAAATCTTAAACAGGGGTAACAGGGGTAGCGGACAGTATATAGGGAACTTATATATAGTGAGCTAGCTTTTCTGGTGATGCGGTAGAGTCTCCCTCTATTTCAGGCAAGTTAAGCAACGGCAAGCCTGTTTAACCCTTGGATGGGTGACAGCTTCACGTAACATTAATTATATGACTTGTACAGATATGATTAATTAATTTTAATTCTTTAATTGAACCGGGATAGATATATTCAACACATAAATTTAAACTTGATTTACGCATAGTTAATTTCAATTCATATTCTGAATTATTTTAAAGATAATACTAATATTTAGATTAAAAAAATAATTGCCAGGGATTTTTTTTTCAAGCATTAAAATAAGACTGTTTTTAAATACAAAGTATAACACATAGTCATTTTCACACCACTGCAACCTCCCCGAGAGCGAAAACAATAGGGACAGTAATTATCAGTAAATGTCAGCACTTGTCTAAGTTGTCTAAGTTTTTCAGCAGGGACAGTAAACCTACAAAGCAATATTCAATATCTCTTCTAAGTATATATTTGGGAAAAAAGTGGGGGGACCCCCCCCCCCCGGTTCCGACGCCTATGTCATATTTTCATAATCGACAAAAAAAAAAAACTTGCAACTAATGCATGGTCAAACACTGATTCACAACCAACGAATACTCAGTGAGATATTTTAGTAGTAATGTTTTAATATTTTCCTGCGTAAGGTGTTTATTAAATACATGTATACAGCATAGGTGTCGGGACCTGGGGCTAAGAGTGGGAAGGTCATGGCCAAGAGGAAATAACAGTATTCCTTTTGTGGTCTTAGATTTTTTGCGTTTATTCCTTGTTTATGTGGACTTTTTGTATGTAGATTATGATTATTTACTTCAATGTATTTTTCACATTACTTTTTGGGGAAAACTGCGTAAAATTTGATAATTCCATCGCGACCAAGTAGCAAAGCAGCGTGGCATGTGCATCTACACTCGTCGGACTTCTATAGCATAATACATTTATTTAATATTTGTTAAGATGGGTTGTATAGGGAGTAACGTTGATGAACGGGATATATGGTGGACAATGCCTTTCTACAAGAAGTGTTCAGATCCATGACCGATATATATACCTCAGTTGATTGACAGGTGGAGCACGTGGATGTAAATTAAGAAATTGGAAATTTAATTGTTTCGGGTTTTCAAGGTTAATTTTCACGATTTTGTTATCTGTTCAGAAATCCAGTTTTTACCGGTGAAGTAGTGTTCTACAGAAATCATTTAATAAATCTTGTTAAATTACACGTAAAATCGAACAAAATATGTAAATCGAATTTTCTTGATAGTGATAAATTAATAGTGAAGAATTACAAGTACGTTTAATTACATTAAAAAAATTTAACGGCAGACCGTGTATGTTCTTACCTGTAAATAAGCATTATTTTTTCACAATTCAAAAAGAATTGTTTCTACATATCTTGAACTAAGTATCGAAAATACAATCTGTTTATAATCTAAATATTTTTTAAGTTGCTGCAGCATGTATCGTTTACTCATTATTTGGTTTTTTATGAATGAAAAGCAGTACATGTTGATGTCAATTCGACAACCATTGTGTTTTTATTACACACAGGCCAAAGACACTCGTTTTAAAAAGGTCATTATAAATCTCTACATATTGAAAGAGTTATTGCCACGATAAAATTATTTGAGAAAATTATTTTGAGAACTCTGAAGATTTAATAGCGTTTTCATATTTCAGGCAAACGGACTACTATTTAATCTTGAAAAAAAAATAGGAAACTAAAGGTTTGTTTCATTAAATAGACTTAAAAGCAGAATTGCAACATCGTTACCTATTCCTTCATCTAAAATTTACATGCATGTTTTAACTTCTAAACATTAAAAGCGATATATTTCTAACTTTCTTTAATAGACACGGTGTAACACGGGCACCGACACGGTGCAACACGGAGGGTATAATGGACGAGCTTCCTGGACACGGAGGGACACGGTGGACTTCTTGTATATTGAGAATATACACACACCGTGGCACACCGTGTACACGGTGTAACACAGAGCATTTCACGCGGTGTTTCTTCCACCGGGCGTTGCGGAAAACTCGTGAGCTGTACTGTAGTTAGTTTGGTAGCGTGTTTGGTGAGCAATTAGCTATAGGTCTACGCGTATTCCTGAGTATCAGTGAATACAAGTTTCATGTGCATTTTTTGTCCTAAAAACCGTAAATGCTGAAAATACATGCGTATTAATATAAGTACAAACAGACTTGACTGACCATTATTAAAGTCTGAAATGTAGAAAACTATGACAGGTAAATTGACCTAAACCACGTGTCTGTGATAAATTGTAAACGTAGTAAACCAGCATGTTTTGTTGTTCTGTCATCGGATTGGACAATGACTATGTGCGATATAATAACAATAGCCATATAAGGGCTTCTCGGACACGTATATCCCTCTTTTGTACTAAGACCCGCCCATTCTCTTGCAATAAAAGAACATATTCTCACAAACCTGGCCGAATTTACCTGTGATAGGGTGTAAAAAATCAAAGATAATGCAGTTTTCCTTGTAATTAAAATGTGTCTGAACTATTGAAACTACTGAAAAGGCGTCGTATTTATTCACTCATGTTTGAAAACTACCAACATCTTTGTAGATTAAATATAATTCGTCGAGGAAAAAGGGGCCCCAGACAGCAGTTATGTCACATCATCCTTTTTACTTTTAGTAATTACGGCAACACCGTTCATCGAAATCAAAAACCGATACACAGAATGATGTACGTTAGTGTAGTTTACTTGTATGCCAAATTATATTGAAATTACCGGTACCAATTGCACCCTCTATTAGCAGAATTATTTTTGTGTTCATATGAAGCAGAATTTGTTCAAAAGAAGAAAATACTTGCTGTGGCTACCAACTCGACATCGACGACATGTTGTCAATTTACATTTGATTTATCAATTCTTATATCGATACCATATACGTAACCGATATCCCGGTAAGATTGAAATAAAAGATACCACAGAGTCTGACAAATCTCTTTCCTATTTGGATATTTAACAACTAGTATACAAAGAGACGTTAATGGTGATCTAACAACAAAGCTTTATGATTATCATGATGAATTCTACTTCCCTGTCTTTTGAAGCATGATGCCTTAATCACTTGTATACCGGGTTTTATCTTTTAAGTAATTCGATGCGCAAGAGCATTCTCTACATATAAACAATTTCTTATACAATGTATAATATTCGGTATTAACAATTTATATAAGTTGAAAAAACAAGAATATCAACAGTCTCGCTTAAAAATATCATTTCGTCACTTGTTTTTTTTTTTTTAAATCAAAGATGTTTGATTTTTCTTTATGTTTCATCTTAAAAGAAATATGTTTGAATTTTTTTTAATTTAAAAAATAAACAAAAACAAAACAAAAATGTACATCATCGATTGAATCGGATTTTATTATTGTATAATATGTCTTTTCTGTAGATCACTATATTTTGGCGAAACCTTATTTTCGCGGCTTAGCTTTTCGGTATTTATTAACGAGACAAAATTTTCGCGAGATGTGGTTTCCGTTTATATAAACATTAATAAAACAATTATACGCGAGAATGAAATTTCTGCGAGCAGAAAGAGTCGCGTAATCACGCGAAAATAAAGTTCTACCGAATAAAAAGTCATTTTCAGTCGGTTGCTTGGAATGTACATAGAGACCCTTCATTTTAAAATAAGTTGAACAGATCTATGTTAATAAAAAGGTAAGCTTACTTATCTTCAGAATTGCATAGATTTATAGAATAGTCACCTATATGTATATCTATTATATTTGTCCCTCTATTGAAAGTTTAAATTGAAGAAATGTTTCATTAAAAAACAATGTAGACTTCTATGGATTTTCCGAATCGGCTGCAACATTATCAATTAAGAATAAATAACACAAACTGTACTGTTTTCAGAAATCAGCAATATTTCTCATAGATTTACATATAAATTGGTAACCTGAATTATATTCTCAAAGTAAAGTTGGAGAATTTTATAAGATTTTGTCAAAAGATTTATTATTTTTGTCATTTCAAATCAAAATCAGTCAAAAATATAGATCAATCAATGCATAAAATTTTTGTTTGTGTCAAGAGTTTCCCATTGCATGTGTCTTTCCCTTGAAAGAGTTTAAATGCCTGTGTAAAGAGAGATAGAGAGAGAGATAGAGAGGCAATGCATATATCTCTTTTTGAAAGTCGGACTTCAAAATCTTCATAGACAGTCGGGAAATCCAATTGATGCAAATAAAGGTCTAGCTAGATGGATAAAAATAAACATCTAGATTTAAAACAGAAACTTCTTAAAATTTTATTTAAATGAAAATGTATAAAAACTATGCTGTGATTAATTGATTTTTTTTTATTTGTAAAATTATTGCAGGCTTTTGCTAATAACCTTTTGAGCTCCAAAAATTTCCTTAATTAGTACGATCGTGTACTAACTATAAAAACATCATTTATCATGTATAGATTATGCCATGATTATGACTTTTTATTCAGTAAATACTTCCTTTTGACAACAATTTCTGAACCTTTTTAAAGAATTTGAGCCACGAAAAAAGGTTGCATTCAAAAAGTATCATCTGGTAATTGGTGTTGAAAAATAAAAATCTACTGACAACTCGACTACACGTATCCAGGAAGACAAAAACATTTTAGGATACGAAAATCAGGTAATCAGAAACATTGCCATTAATCTTCGTTGATTATGTTGATAGAACTTAGAAAGGAATTTGCAGAATAAAAATCTTTCAATTTTTAATTTTTTTAAGTGAATTTGAAAAAAAAAATTATGTCGTACACACTATAAATAATATGATAAAACTACAAAACTGCAATAATACTTGAAAGATAAATTTAAATAAAAATAAACACGAAATTCACTCATAAAGGTGACATTTTCTCTTTGTATTGAAGAATCAGAAATATGGACACCTCTAAAATTTGCTAATTGCAGTTGTTTTAACTGCATGATCAGTAATCTTTCAAGTAATTGGTCTAGCCTCACCAAACTGGATTTATGCTGATGTTCCACCTAATAAACTTTACTCTGGTCTCTGGAAGGCTTGTCTGAAAGTAGATGGACGTGACTCCACTTGCAAAGATCTAACAAATCCAACTGGTAATTATAAAATATTTATTATTTTTAGTTAAATGTATCATTTATATTAAAATACTTGCAAGTATGACGAAGATCAATTCGTGAAACTGGACAAAATGACCCTTTATTCGCTCCTGGGGTTGTCAATGTTATGTATTAATAGGCTTCTATTTGCATGAAATAAATAAATAAGTTATACAATATGTAAAGGTTTTAACAATTTCTATGCTCCTTTTCCCACAGTTCCACAGGTTGGTTAAAAGCTGTAAGGGCTGTGAGTATATTAGGACTTCTGGCTCTATTGGATTCTTCAATAGCAGTCGCATTGAAACAATTTATCATGAAGGAACAGAAATCAATCCTTTTTGTTGCAATTGCTGCTGCTTTTGCCGGAGGTAAGAAAAATAAAATTAGAATTCATTTAATCTATGAAATCTTTTTTTCAATCTTATGTTTACATAATAATGTAAAGTTTTCACATGCGTATCATGCGTATTGTCCAGTACATATTTAAAATCAAACTGTCACAATGGCAATTTTTTTCTTTTTAAAGATCTTTTTCATTGTAGCTGTCTTCATTTTGATCTCAATAGTCGTCTATGCAGCTAACATTAGTGATATGAATACTGGTGAGATCTTCAAGTTTCACTTTGCGTTTGCATTTTGTATCTTGGCAAAGTTGGAAGGGCTTGGAGGCGGCGTACTGATGCTGATAAAAATGATGATATGATGAAGGCAGCTGGCTACATTTCGTTTGCTTGAAAGAAATATTCGTAATTGTGTTAAATACATTGTAATATATTTATTTAAAATTATACAGATAATATTTTTGCTCATTGTTAATCCTTATGAAAAATGTTGTCCAAACATTGCAAATAAAGAACAAAACCTATTAAACAATTTTATGATTTATCTTATCTTGAAAATAATGTACTTTCTTGGATTAATGGTATGGATCTATTGATAGATTTCTTTTACATTTCATTGGTTTACAATTCTTAATAGTGATAGAAAGCATAGATATTTGAGAAGGAAAGATATTATGCAAATCGAATGTATTGGTGTTTGTGTTTCTTAAAATCCAACTTCAAATGTTCCGGTGAGATTTAATTTTTGAATGGTATCCGTCCTTTTCTCTGTCACCAAAAAAAGCTACCCAAGGGTGGTCCGAAAAGTAATGCTATATATATGGTTGATCATAGTAAATGTTGAAGCAGCTGATTATATCTTTACATTAGTTTCGTAATAGGAACTTATAATAACCGAAAACTAGATATCATTGAGATGGTGGCCATCTCAAAGGGCCCCGCTTTCAACAATGAGCATGAAAATGTAAGGTAGTTTAAAAGTGTTTATTTTGAAGAGGAACATTTGTGTAATACAGTAAAAGTCATATGGTACGACTTCAAGGATATTGCGAATTTACAGATATACATGGAAGTTATCTTGTATCCCCACTTAAATAAATATACAGAAAAAAAATTTTAAACAGAGAGGGTATTTCTGACCATGACCTAGAAACTTCGACCAAGGTCACTGCACATCCATTTACCAGTGGAACTCTGTGAGTGATCTTATCTTTTTTCTTTATTCATTCATTTATTTGTTTTGGGGATATAAAATACTTTAATTGCACTTAAGGGTAAAGTGCCATCAAGCAAAGTTGTATGAACACGCTTTACACTTTACGAAAAGCAAAGTGTATATCATGCCACAGTAACTTGACATCACGGAATGACAGCTTGTACATTTTGCCACTTTGCTTTAAGGTTAGACTGCCATGTGAAACAATTCACTGACACTCTACCCTTAAATTTGTATGTAAACTGTCATGGCTGATATCGGCCATCGTACAAGAGAGAGAAGATATGCTCCGGACAAGAGATCTCGGACGGACAGACTGATCACTATAGGGCCCCGCTTGGCGGGGCCCTAACTATGTATAATATCTTGCTGTCCACTGACGTTATTTATTTTTACGTAAACATAATCACTTCAGGGAAATCAAATATTCTTCGAAATGGTATCTGTCAAGATGCTTATAAAGGAAGGCACTTTGTGACAAAACTTGCTAAAGGATACATATAGAGACACATGTACAGATATGGTTAATATTCAAACAGAATAGTCTTTCATCTTCAGAAGTCTTTGTTTAACTGACTTCAAACCTTTGTACACTGTTTTCCTCTAACGATTATAAGTAACCCTTTAAAACCATTATTTACAGACACTCGGGAACAGGGAGATATCTTTATCTTGCCAATTTAAATTATTTCACATTTCCAGAAAAATTGTTTGTAAAGATTTATAATGTTCATTTACCTGTATTCTGTTTTATGGATAAAACAATTTATATATAAGATTTACATAATTAAATAGGTCTCGAAAAGATTTGGTATATCTCGTTTAAAAGACAATATTGATTCCTTCTTTGAATTATGGATTAAGAAGGATAACTCTAGATTCTTAAAATAACTGTAAATTAAGCCAGTTATTCCAGAGCTGTAGCTACATAACATCCCGTTCTCCCTTCCAGTATTTAATAATTATACAAAATTGTGGCATATAGATTGAAAGAGGCGGCTAGTGATTACAATATAATTAACTTAAAGTTCATTGATATTTAATGACAATATTCCAATTCAAACTGTATTACTTCGGTTAGATCTTTTAGTCTGTGAATATTTCTTCAGACTACTATGGTCAAATTTTTACGGAGATGAAAATCATTTTAATTTATGATTCAACTGACAAGATTTGCTTTTTTACAATATTTTAACTTATTGCAAATTATTTTCGCAAAATTACATCTCTGGGCGGCGCTGCTATCTCTGGGTCCCTCGGGCTAAGATGGTAGTTATCCTGTGTATATATTTGTATGAACAGTTCGTAATTCATTTTTGTATATTATTTGAAATATTTGCAATAAATGCTTTGTTTACACACACGCCCAGAAATCAATTTTTTTTAAATATTGTTTCTCAATAATGCATAATGCAAACAGATGTTTATTATGGGATTATTTACACTAACTTACAAGAGAGGATTCATATGGTGGTATATTTATGCCATCCACAAAACTCTTTGTTAGCATAGCATATCATGTCTGTTGTCAAATCAAGATAACTATCTCGTCAAGACATGATAACTTTCTGGTTTGCTGACAAATATCGACTTTTTATCTTGTCCAGTCAAGATAAGATATCACTTTTGTTCCATTAGCTAACTTAACATGAAGAAATAACTTATCTTGCTTCATGAATAAAATAGCTATCGCAAAAATACGATTTTGTTTATTTTGTCTTGACAAGATACAAAGTCGGCGTATGTCGACAAACAAGAAAGTTATGATGACTTGACAAGATAGTTATCTTGATTTGTCATGATAGGCTATGTTAACAAAAAGTTAAGTGGATGGCATAAATATGCACCATAGATTCATGCATTACATTTTCGAAATAATTGATAATGAACTTTCTATACCTTAACCTTTTCAATGAAAGAGGTGGTCTTACATTGAGAATGTATATAAATTATGCAAATTATCATTAGCAAAAAATGATGGATATCATACAGTGTACATCATATAAGAATAACAACCAAAAATACATAGTTACTCCATCAAAAAGAGTCTACTAGTAATTAAAATATGTTTAAAGAATTTTCTGCATTTTGATAAAAGTGAATTTTTCGACAATGGTTGTCAGAGACATGCTAGCAAAAATAATTGTTACTTCATTTTATCTATTTGAAAAAGATACACATAGGATTAGGATTGAATGATTGATTGTATATCCGAATCGGCAATTTTTCAGCCATGTTTCGGTGGGGTTGAATAGGATTTGGAAGGTACCTATCAATCAAAATTGCTTACTTTGGAGGTACATGTACGAATAATAGTAAAAAAACAGGCCTGTCAACAAATTTTTCAGTGTTGAAAGTTTTAAAGTACATAATTTGAAAACCGTGCGCATCTAAAATATATGTCTTGTGTAGTTCTTTTCCCTACTTATTGTGATTAAAAATCAGGAAAAAAGGAACAAAACAAATTTGGTTACAATACATACAAAGCTATTGTTGAGAGAATACAAGAAAAAACAAAAGAGTTGAAAATATGTCATTACAGAAGGCTGGTCTTTAAGAATGAATGAACTTGAATCAGTAGATAAAGAATGTAGAATTTGTTTCTTTAAAAAAAAATCCACCTGCTGTTTGTGTGGGTTTGTGTGTTTTTATAACCTAATGATTATAAGTTCCGAGAAAAATGACTCATCAGAAGTTTCATTTTTTACCTCAAATGTTATGTGTAAAAAAAAAATCCTTTCAAAATTTACATTAGCGAAAGGTAAGGAGGCTTATTGTTTGATATAAATGTTGACATAACCTATACAATTGATAAAGAAGGTGCCTTCATTTTTTATTATTATTTTTTTTTTTTTGGTTTTAATACATTGAGTAAAGTGCTTTGAAAAATAACATTTATCAAAATCTTTGTGGGGATGCATGCACTATATTTTTGTGAAAGAAAATTCCACTGAAATTCGATGTCTTTAGCAACTTGAAAGGAAAATACCCGAAAAGACACCGGAAAAAAATTATGATGTCACAATTAGCACTTAGGATGTCATATTTGAACAAAATAAAACGATTTGTGTTTTTCTCCTGCATAGAATTTTTAATAATTCAGAAAGGATTGATATTAGAGCCATTTAATCCGAAACAGCAATTAATATCTTACACAATAAAAGTACGTCATTACATGTACATAGCAAATATATGAAAATATTTAAGATTGATTTTTTAGTTTAATACAATAATCCTTACGAAGAAAAAATAGATCAAAAACCTTATTGACAAACAGAAGTTCATGACGGGAAGTTGAGATCTCGCTATTCGCAATGTCGTGAAGTCACCTTAGAAGCCTAATCCATAATATATCTTTTAAAATTTAAGAAATAAATTGAATATAATCCACAGTAATTATAAACACATTTAAAAGAATAAAGGAGAATCAGATATTTTAAAGATTTTTGTTAAAGGAAGTATAGTAACGAAGGCTTTAATAATGTCTGTGTACAGGTATATTAAGTACTTGAAATAGTCATTCTGATGAAATATGTTACTGCCACTCTTCAAGTTAATCGTTTGATTTATATTTGAGTATATGTAAAGTGAAAAGTGTGCTTCATAATCGTATGGTTTCACTCTATAATGTTTGATATTACTTGAAACAAATACTTAAGGCAAAAATCAAAAGGAGTTATCTTGTACACTTCTTTGTATTTTATTAAAAAAAAATTAAATAAAAAAAAAATGCCTACATATAAAAATATAAAAATTATTTAAAATATCATACCAAACAGATCTTTGCATTTTCAATAATCAGGGTTGCAGCATTGCACACTTTAAGAGAACCCTTAGGCCACTTTTGCTGAATAGAATTTTGTCATTATATATAAGTTGTAAAATGTAGCTATGACAACAACACAGTAAAGCACTCCCTGTTTATTTCTTTTAGGTTGGAAATATTGATTGAGACAGTTTGATTAAGCAGGTTGGAAAATCCTTAACCCTTAATTTTAAGAAAATAGGATTTAAAGAATTTCCAGTAAAACGAATTTATCTCTTTCAGCATCTGTGTTCAATTGACACCAAGGTTCCTATTGACATATTTGGTATCTTGTCTCTTCATTTGTCATTATTCGGGTTAATTTAAAGATCTTAATTTTTGATGAGAGGCTAAGATCTAGGTGCAAGAATGTCCGATCCTACATAGTTTTCCATTATATTTGGTAAGAAATGCATGGAACAACTAATCTGATTCTTTCATCATTAACAATATTCTTGTTTTAATTTGAAGTCGTGCCAAAAAAGTGCAATAACATTGTAGACTGTCAAATATGCAAAGTAATGATTTTTTAAAAATAAAAATAGACTACAAGTGTGGTTATGAGTGGGTGATTGGGGATGAGGGGATTGGAAGTATATAGAGAGCACAAAATGAAAAAAAATCCTACATTTTGCATTTGTGAATAATTCCAAAATTATGGTTAATACATAGTATATACTTACAATAATCGACGGAGATTTTTTCATTCAATTAAAGGGGACGAAGGACGCAAGGTCAAATGACTTAGTTAAACTTCGCCATAGTCTCTGATCCTTTAAAATCAAAACCTGATTTAAACCAACAGTACGAGTATATGTTTGACAATGTTTTAGATTAACGTCTTTTATAATTTTTTAAAACTTTTAACTATTTTGTAAACATTTAAGCGGCACAGTGACGCACAAAGGGGAAAATTGAAAAATATAGAATTTTCGCATGACCTTTGTAAATTTTGTTCAATTCCTTAAAGTATTAGGTTTCAGAAAATTACAGGTTTCAGAACCTATAAATTATATTTTTAAAAATTTTTATAAAAATAAAAGTAAAAATAATTTCTGTCTGCCCCAGAACGAAAATATTGCAAAATACCCCGGTACTTCTTCCTCCCTATTATACGCGTGCGCAGAAAAGTGTTGAATAAGTTTCCAAAGGTACCAAGGTCTCAGGTATCCACGAATGAATATAAGAATTTGATGTAATCTTTTTCAAAAGTTGTTAGAACATATTTCTCACCTTTGCATGCTCCAGTTGAATTTTGTTTACAAGTTTGAGCTAAAAATAAGAGTAACATGACCTTTACATATACGAAACAACCTTTGTTTTTCCGGCACTTATATTGTGCAGTCAATTCTTGCAGTTTAATTGTCATATCTTCGCTATATACTCTTAATTTTCGTAAGTCTTTCTCTGTATGCTACAGATATCTTAAAAATAAGATATGATTATGACTCATTGTCTCCTTTTAATCAATAAGGGAATAGCTCGATTTTCTCTTCGGTTTCCCTGAACGTCAACACAATCTGTGACATCATACACAATCTCTTTGACAGCATAGTCATACTCGTTGAATTCACTGGCACTATTTTTTCTGTTAAAACAGGTCATAGTATTTTTCCTTAATACTTTTCCTTTACTAAGAAAGTGCACAAATGGCTTACCTAAATCTAAGTACTCAATCTAATTGATTATCGTTCTTGTTAAGTATTTTAGTTGACTATTACTCTTTAACATAAATACCTGAGCACGCGTTGTTGCAGCTTCCATTTTTCAATCTTCTATTCGGGTCAGATTAAATTTTCCCTATTGTTAGTTGTTGTATAATGAATTAAAAAGACACTTAAACACCAAGTCCAATTAGAATAGATACTGCATTTCTTTTTCGTATTTTCAGACAAAGACTTGTAGCAGATATTGATCTCAACATGACATGAATAACCTAATCAGTCCTTAAACACGTAGGGATGTCGAGTGGATCTTAGGGAGAAGCTAACGGGAATGGGCCAAAAGTAACTTTACCAACTAACAAAAGTTTGGACTTACAAGAAATAAAACGTGAAAGTGTAGTGAGAATTTTCTGTCCCAACTTGCAGGTCCAAAGATGTGAAAATGCTTCATTCCAAGAGAAAATCAAAAAATAAAGTCCAGGCTTTTTGATATCTTTGACAGCTGCTTTTTTAATTAAAATAAAACTCGTAAATCTACTTACCTTGTCATAGGTCAGTTGCAAAATTATCTTATTAAAACATTCTGATAGTACACCCAAGTACTCTGAAGTTGAAATCAGAAAGATGCTTGCGTCTCTGATTAACAATATCTATGTTGTTTCTGGAGACCAGGTTTTCCAACAATCTATTGAAATTCCCATGGATACCAATTGCGCCTTGTTAATAGCAGACGTATTTTTGTATTCATATGAAGAATAATTTGTCCAAAATCTTATACACAAAAAAAGGAAACTTGCTGTGGCCTTCAACTCGACATTTAGATAATTCGTCAACGTATTGTCAATTAAAAATGGCAATTTTAATTCTTATGTCGATAGATATCCTGGTGATCTTGAGATAAAATATACCAGAGTCTGACACATCTGTTTCATATTTAGATATTTTACTTGAAAAAGACGTTAATGGTAATCTAGTAACCAAGCTATAAGATAAACGTGATGATTTTAACTTTACATGTGTCAACTTCCCTTACTCATGCAGAAATATACCTTCATCGCCTATGGTCGTTACAATGACATTGTCAGCAAATATAATTTATCATTAAGTCAGATGCTGACTGACGTTTTTCATACGTATGGTTACCCCATTATTTATAAATTGAATTGACAACAAATTTTTCCGTAATATCCCGAAAATGACTTTTTTGAGGTCCGTGTTTTCTCTGCTCCTATTTTGTATTGCTCTAATGACTTTTGATCTTGAATACTGTTCGTTTTCTCCATATATTTAATGCATCATGCATTGCATTAGCCAAAAACGTCTTAACCATAAACAATAATTTAATAATTTGGATTTATAGATTCCGGTACGATTGTCCGTTTCTTTTGTAGTCGAAATGCATGTAAACGAGCGGCAGTAAGCTAATATCCTTCTATGCAATGATGTAACTCAAGAAGATTTTAATTTTTTGAAAAATACAGGGACAGGTTTGTATAGAATTCGTACTGTGTCTGTATCTACTAATTTGATAAATTAAAAGAAAACGGAGATCAGCTAATAAAAGAAGGATAATTATTTAATATACGACCATCTTTAGTTTAATATAAGTTATCTTTACTTTTTTTCATTTAAAAAAATTGCACGTTGTTATATTCATAATTTTATTCAAAATATTCATTTGATATGTTTTAAAACTTTAGTCCCTTTTTATTAATATTACGGAAGCCCGTTTAGGCCAGTTCAGAGAAACAAACAGTTTTATTGCGTTTAAACGCAATAATTATTGCATTTAATCGCAAAACACTTCGTTTAATCGCAAAGATTGCGATTAAACGCAATCTTTTGGAAATAAACGCAATAATTATTTGATAAAGAGTTTTGTTGTCCCCCGCTTGAAAAGTGGGGGATATTAATTTGGGTTTGTCCGTCTGTCCGTAGGTCTTTTAAAATCTTCTGTAACGCTTTCAATCCACAAATATCTTGAGAACCCTTTGAATCTTTTGCAATGAAATTTAGCATAGCAATCCCTATGGACTAAAAAAGACCCCTATTGATTTTGAGGTCAAAAGGTCAAAGGTCAAGGTCATAAATAAGCAAATTCTGTCTGTTAAAACACTTTCGTTTCCACACGATATATCTAGATCCATTTGAGCTATTGCAATGAAATTTTATATAACAACTCCCTGTGGCCTAATGAAACCCCTATTGATTTTGAGGTCATAAGGTCAATTCAAGGTCGTAAATTTAACATTCTGTCTGTGTGTAATACTATTATTTCCGGGCGATATTTCAAGAAGATTTTGAGCTTATGCAATGTAATTTTATATCAAAACTCCCTAGGACGTCTCTCGCCCCTCTAAAAGTGCCTCGCCCCGTTTGTTTTATAAGTATTTATAGTATTACATGTCGCTATGTTGAGCGCAGGAAAGCATGAAGTTATTGGTATAAAACAGGTTCTCGGCGGACTTAATGTTCTGATTACATCTATTAGAACTGTTTAATAAAGGCTAAATAAATCAAACACCATGGATTGTGTAAAATTTTGAGAATACCGAACATGAAAATATGAATATAATATACATGTATGTGACTTCACTTCTGCATATACTTCACACTATGTAAAGCGATTCCGAGGTCTAGTGGTTATGCCCCTCGTTTCAAATGTGAGAGGTCCCGGGATCGAATCTCGGTCGAACCTTTTTTTTTTAAATACTTTTTTTTTTACTAAATGATAGTATTCAGCATGTGAAATGAAAAATTTATGAGGTTATAAAATCATCATTACAGTGTGATAAAAATTCCACATAAAAAAATCTTCTATACAGTTGAAGAATAAGCAATCAAATCTTTATATTTTATTGACAACATGTATTTTATTTGCTTCAGTATACATGTATACATTTAATAATTCTACAAATTCAGTCAGGGGGAGCCGACTATTTCCCTAAGCGGGGGACACGAATTCTCTGAATTAGCTTGTTTTGTTTACATTAATCTTTATATAATTTCCAAAAATATGCAGCTTTCCCTCATTTTCTATAATTAACATAATGAAAGGCAATTTGAAATATTTTTCTGAGGAAATGGGGTATTGCCACTCTTCAACTTATTCGTTAGATTTATATTTGATTACATAGAGCCACTTTTGCTGAAGAGAATCTTGGCATTATAAGTTGCTTGTAGCTATGACAACACAGTAAAGCACTCCCTGTTTATGCTTTTTGGTTAGAAATATTGTTCGGGACAGTTTGATTGAGCAGGTTGGAAAATCCTCAACCACCATTTAGAAAAAAAAAAGGTTTTAAAGATATGTATGCCGTGTTAAACAGTATTTTTGCACAGCTGAAACCAAACAAAATTTTCTGAAGTATGATAAGCTATCAAAAATGAAGCATTCTTGGAAATTTGCGAAATTTTATTCGGTATTAACAAAGTACTGGTCGGGAAAAGAACACATTTCTCACAATTTATAAAGGACTGACGTTTATCCTGGATCTGCGCATGTGCGTGGGAAAAGCATCGCGAGAATCAACAGAAAAATATTTTTTGTGACGTCTGTTCAGTGAGGAACAGAAATAGACCAATCAGCTCAATGAGTTGCATTTAATGCATTTATGAGTTACTACATGAAATACTACATGTGTTTTTCGAAAAGGCTATTTTTTTAAATCGCTCTCGGAAAGATTTGATGCATTATGTACATTATTATTTACTAATCCTATGCTCATATTCGCATTCAAATGATTAACAATGATGAAATTAAAGTTTTTCCCACTCTATTGTACAGGTCCGTTTGTTAGGAGTTTCCCCGTGCTATATTGCGCGTGGTTATTTCAGATCCCCTATAAATCAAACAAACAATATGGATGTTATTTTGCTTGTTTAATATGGCGCTTCTGGCCGCGGTGATAATTTGCTTGGGTTACCACAGAGCTATCCCACAATCAACAATCAAATATACGACAAATGTGACGACAAATTTCATCATGCATATTTAGGTCACAAGTGCATGAACGTCACCTCTGCAATAATCAATCAAATTCAATCAATCAATCAATCATTAATCAATCAGTCAATCAATCAATTCAAATATCAACCAAATCAAATACTTGTCAATCAATCAATCATTAATCAATCAATAAAAATATTAATCAAGTCAATAAACAGTGGAATGAGCTTAAGAATATGTGTTGCACTCGTCCAATTGCGTTGAGGTGCGACAGAATACGCAAACACTAAGAATTCCAACCACCATAAGGCTGAAATGGACGCTATCCTCAACAGGCAGTCGTTACGGTATAGGTAAAACGGAGACTTCGTCATCGTTTTGGATTGGTTAATGTGGACGCTTTTTGTATTGCTTTAATCTTTGCAGAATACGCAATTATATAGAATTCACTTATGCAACACCAGTTAATGAAGAAGCTAGACGAAGCAGGACACCATTAAGGAATATTGGAGCACACGATCCTCACTATGACATAGGCTTTTGTGGATGCTGGACCAAGCAAGCAGTCTTCATCTACAATGACAAAACAACAACAGGAGTATTTGCTCTAAAACAAGAGGAGGGTGGGTGGGAAAAATTAAAACATTGCAACAATTCGACTTCATAAAATTTTCCATGACCTTACCGTTTTATCGAATCATCGAAAAAGGAAGAGGAGGAAACAACTAGATACTAGACTCGATAAAAATGGACATAAATTATCCGGAAAGATAGGTTGTAACTAAGGGTGAATATAATTATATATCTGAGAGGACGTAAGATATCCGGAATGGAGGGGCAAAGGGTTATGAAATAAACTCACTTATCCGAGACTAGGTTCGTATAATTGGTATTACTCCTCGGTACAAAAACACACCCTATTACCGGCAACTGGGACGACAGATGCAACTGTGACAACAGACGCGAAAGTTGTAGATCGCATCACAGGTTGGTGATTTTAAACTAAAATTGTGGCAATGTAAACATCCATTTACTACAGTATTGTGGTTTTGATTTGGTCAAATTTATATAACTTCTTCTTCTTAGAATATATAACCATGATTTACTATTAAAATGGAAAAGGAAAAGAGGAAATTTAAAAATTTTTGCGTCGTCCACCGAAAAATTATTCAAACTGAGCTTATTTCATTAAAACTTTACTTCGATGTTAGATTTCTTTTTGTATATAAAAAATTAAGGCTCTTTACGATCTAAGTACAAAATGTGAATAGTCTTACTTGTTTAAGAAGCGTGCTGCAAACGTTTGATTTTGGTAGGTAAACATTTTTTGGCTATCGTGTACAACAGAGAGATGATTTTTATGGCAAACACTGACGACAGATAATATGGCAATCGGTATAACAACTTGGTTTTCAGTCAGTTTTCGATGTTCTCATGACAAAATATGTTGAAAATGTTGCGGGCCGATAGGTCTCCTTACGAAAGGAATACTAAAACTAAGTTCTTTAAATTTACTTCATTTATTTGGCTTAATACTTATTAAATATATTAAGTATCAATTATCTGTCGTCAGTGTTTGCCGTAAAAATCATCCATCTGTTGTACACGATAGCCAAAAAATGTTTACCCACCAAAATCAAACGTTTGCAGCAAATTCTTTAAAAAATAAATGTCTAAATATCAATTTTTTGTATGTAAAAAATAATTTTTTATATACAAAAAGATTTTTAACATCAAGTAACAGTTTTAATGAAATAAGATCAGTTTGACCAATTTTTGGTGGTATGGGTTATTTTTAACTTTCCTCTTTTCCTTTTCCATTTTAATGAGTAAATCAAGGTTATATATTGCAAGCCCTTAAAAGTTTATACCAAATCAGGAAACCACAATACTGTAGTAAATGGATGTTTTAAATTGCCACAAATTTAGTTTAAAATCACCAACCTGTGATGCGATCTACAACTTTCGCGTCTGTTGTCACAGTTGCATCTGTCGTCCTAGTTGCCGGTAATAGGGCCTTTCCCATTATGAACAGATGTACGGCACTAGATTTTCTGACGTATGCATATGAGTACATTCATATGCCAATCGAGGCACTGGCGATACTTTCTAACTGACCAATCAGCTAAATGAAATTCGTTACGAGTGACTACCACAAAATACTATGGAAACATGCTTTGAATTTTATTGCTTTCCGATAATTTTTTATGCATTTGAGTCACAGATTAGACACGGATCTACATAATATATGTACAATTTCCGAGATCACAGTTAAATTTATATAAAGTTACAAACAATTGATAAATATACATTTGTTTAAAATTTTGTTGCGTGTTTTGTGAGCAATTCGCTAGGTCTACACTAATTCCCCTATTATCAGTGAATACAAGTTTCATATGCATTTCTAGTCTTATCCTAAAAAACCTACTAAATGCTGAAAATCCATGTGTATTATTGTAAGTTTAAACAGCCTTGGCTGACCATTATTAAAGTTTGAAATGTAGAAAAGATAATAGGTAAATTGGCCTAAATCACGTGTCTGTGATAAAATGTTTACGTAGTAAACCAGCATGTTTTGTTGTTCTGTCATCGGATTGAACAATGACTACGTGCGAAATAATAGCAATAGCCATATAAGGTGTTCTCAGACACGCATATCACTATATTGTACTAAGACCCGCCCATTCTCTTGCCATAAAAGAACATATTCTCACAAACCTGGTAGAATTTAGCTGTGATAGGGTATTAAAAATTCAAAGATAATACTGTATTCCTCATAATTAAAATGTGTATGAACTTTTGAAACTATTCAAAAGGCGTCGTATTTATTCACTCATGTTTGAAAACTACCATCATCCTTGTAGATTAAATATAATTCGTCGTTGAAAAAGGGGCCCCAGATAGCATTTATGTCACATCATCCTCTATCTCTTTACGTATCTGTGTTTAATCGACACCAAGGTTGCTATTTACATATTTGGTATCTTGCCTCTTCCTTTGTCATTATTCACTGAGAGGTTATTTAAAGATCATTATTTTTGATGAATGAAAAGCTATGTTCTAGACGCATAGTTTTTCATTATATTTAGGAAGAAAAATTTATGCTTGCTTTTATTTGAAGCCATGCCAGAAAGGCGTAAACTGTCAAATAAGCAATTTATTGATTTTTTAATAATAGATAACATGTGTGATTATGAGTGGGTGATTCGGGATGAGGGGATGGATGGTATATAGAGAGCACAAAATGAAAATGACACATTTTGCATTTGTAAATTCCAAAATTATGGTTATTACACAGTTATATATAATATACTAACAATAAAAAAGGCTTAATTATAAGCAATTAATAAATAATTAAATATAATTTTTTTTTAAAAAATGGATTCCAGGGATCGACAGAAATTTTTTCATTAAATTAAAGGGGATGAAGGACGCATGGTCACATGACTTAGTTTAACTACGTCATAGTCTCCGATCCTTTAAAATCAAAACTTGATTTAAACCATCAGTACGAGTATGTTTTTGACAATGTTTTAGTTTTAAATTAACGTCTTTTATAAAAAATTTTCTTAAGTTTTAACTATTTTGTAACCATTTATCAATTACGGAATAGATCGACTTTCTCTGCTGTTCCCCTCTGATCGTCAGTACAATCGGTGACGTCATACACAATCTCTTTGAGAGCATAGTCATAGTCGTTGAATTCACTGCACTATTTTTCTTTTAAAACAGGTCATAGTATTTTTCTTAATACTTTTCCTTTACTAAGAAAGTGCACAAATGCATTACCTAAATCTAAGTACTCAATCTAATTGATTATCGTTCTTGTTAAGTATTTTAGCTGACTATTGCCCTTTTAACATAAATAACTGAGCAAGCGTTGGTTGCAGCTTCCTTTTTTCAATCTTCTATCATGAATTCGGGTCAGTTTAAATTTTCCCTATTGTTAGTTGTTGTATAATGAATTAAAAAACACCTAAACACCAAGCCCAATTAGAATAGATATTGCATTTCTTTTTCGTATTTTCAGACGAAGACTTGTAGCAGATATTAATCTCAACATGACATGAATAACCTAATCAGTCCTTAAACACGTAGGGATGTCGAGTGGATCTTTTTTCAGGGAGAAGCTTTGAAAAAATTTTTCGGGAATTTTTCAAAGTGCGTTGTAACAGTGCACAAATGCATTATCTAACTTTACCAACTAACAAAAGTTAGGACTCACAAGAAATTGAACGTGAAAGTGTGGTGAGAATTTTTTGTCCCAACTTGCAGATCTAAAGATGTGGAAGTGATTCATTCCAAGAGGAAATCTTAATTTCATATACCAATTTCATAACAAATTCCAAAGTATAACCGAACTGCTGACTTGAAACTCTTTTTCAGACAAAAAAAAATTGTACAAAACCATAGACCATAGACAAAAATTTTTGATTCTTTATAGAGAAAGAAAAACACTCTTTTCGGATTTTTCGCTGAAATATGTAATTAAATTGGAAGCTTTTAAAAAATGTTTAGTAAATCACATTTATTTGATATATTTTAAAACTAGTTCCTTATTATTAATTCAACTTGCATGTTAAAATTCTTCAAGTCTTTGATTGTTTAAAAATTGTAACAAAATTAATTGTTGTATAGATATATTGAGAAACAGAAAAGAAGATTTCTTCAAACGCCACCATTCCGCCAGTATTCCCTGCTAGATTTCAAACTCACTTAACCACTTCTATTTAAAGTTGCACAATTGTGACGAGAAAAGAAAAATATGATCTTTTTAATCTGTTACATTTAAATATCTAAGACATATCAGCAAATATAATTTAATTATTTTATCCAGTCAGAAACCGGACAAGAATCGTACCTTATTAAAAAATACACACACACAAAGTCTTAAAATCCTTACTTTAAAAGTATATGCCCATATATATTTTGATATAGAGTTTTGTATT
>NW_026926631.1:0-28535 GCF_032062105.1 Saccostrea cuccullata | reverse complement strand
TTTTTTATGATATAGTCACTGTAGCACCTGAGATATTGACGTTTTTAATATTTAATGTTTTGATAAAATAAAAGGGAAATTTAAAGGGTCTTTAAAAAAAGAGTGACGATTGTTTAAGTTCATTACTTCGTTTCTTTTTTTTTGTTTAAATTCTAATCTTTGATAAGTAGATGTAAAGGTGTATAGGGGACACTAACAGAGGACAGCTTCAAGCAACTTAGCATTTATCATAATAAAAAGGGGCCAATTTGATTGTTCAAAACTATGAAAATTATTTCTCTCTCATACTTTTTACTGTATTTAAAAAATTCTTGTTTTCATCGGTTTTAATTTATTCATTTATTATTGAAAGTTTTCAACGTCATACCAGTTAGGTAAATACATAATTATATGAATGCTTTGAATTTAGCATAGACATCGGGACTGGGCGAAGGGCCAGGGGAGGGGGAGGGGGGGCTAAGCCCCCCACTTATTTTGGAAATATATATACATCGTATAAGCATTGAAAATGCAGTGTACCCTTTTTAGGTTTATTGCTCCCCTTCCCTGTTTGTTACCGACAATTATGTATTGGAAAGATAAAGATTTGGACATAGAGATCTTATACCCGTCTTCTCCTCTTTTCGACAGGAGTAAAATCAATTCATTTTTTAGGTTAGGGTTAGGCTTAGTTTTTTAAAACATAAATAACAAATAAAAGCTTTCCATGACTAAAATATGATTTTTTTTTCAAAGTGCGTTAAGTGTCTCAATGGTAAAATATATTGATGTAGACTCTTAACGCACTTTGAAAATTTTTTTCAAAGTGCGTTAAGTTGGTCCCAAAATTAACGCACTTTGAAAAAATTTTTCAAAGTGCGTCGATTTTGTCCAAATTTTAACGCACTTTGAAAATTTTTTTTCAAACCTAGTTTTTTCAAAGTGTGTTGCCACACACCTTATAAAATACCCTGTTCTAAGATATGGAAAATTTACCATATACTGTACATATTGTCCCCGCCGGTTCACCATATAGAGAGATTAAGCCTGTATCGCAATACAGTTAAATCTGCGTGAATGGAAATAATGCATTACCTCACCTCTTAGATCTAAAGAATGTGAACGTACTGGGATGGCGATTATTTTTAGTAAATCATTTATATCAAATACTGTCATTAATTAATAACTACATATCGAGGACGGATTAGGGGCCACATCCCAGCACTTTATATTTAGACTAGTCACGTGATGCGGCAGTCACGCGATTTTGGCATATTGACTTGAACTACCTAATGATTACATATAAATATCACTAGTGCAAGGGCATAACCAAGTTAAATTTCCAAAGTTTAGTATATAAATATTTTCAACACGCACTGTAGTTTCTAAAAAGTGCTGCGATCCTGTCTAAATTCTACAATTTCATTGTTAAAATTATACTTGTATGACCGAATGCAATATTTTTTGCTGGTCAGCGGCATCAAATATTGATGAAAAATTGTTTTTAAGATTTCATCAGGATTGCAGCACTTTTCAGATACCTTAATGGTTCTTTAATTGAAATGTAAAAGCTTACTTTGATCCATAGAGTGTAGGCTCTTGCACTAGTTCGATTTATTAAGACCCGCCACATTACCCTCCCATGTACTTGCATACAATTATACGGCAGTGTCAATTAAATATTACGTAATGTACAGAAAATATATTAATAAAATAGTGAAGAAGACATTAAATTCAAGTTATTGGCCCATAGAATATATGTTAACAATATTTTATTTAATTAGAGAATACATATTTTGTTGAGAAAATATTACTCTATCTGTCTTTTACTGCATACAAACTTCGTCACGTTGTAAGAAATGACGTCATATTGACAAGTGTATTGCGATCAGTGACTTGTTCATAACTTGTTATGTGGGATTTAACTAACGACGAAACAACACGCTGTAGTATTTTTATGTAGTTTGATGATTTCTTACTAGTTAAATTAGCAGATAAACTCATTTTCTGGTATTTTAAAGAAATGTTGTATGACGTATATTGTGATTGATGTCATAATCAAGTTTTCCCGTAAAAATTAGGTTCCGCCTCCTTTCTGTAACCTTCACTGTGCTGCGTTTCAACTACGCAAATACTCCTGTCTAAATCAAAAGATTTATTTACAATTTTTGTCACATACTTTTTCATAGATTTTTCTATAAACTGTCAAAATACTAGATATGACAAACAAATTACAAAAGAAAACATATAATTTACGTTTAAAAAGTAAATGAAATAGAGCGTAAATTTAAGCGAGTTATGTAATTGTTTTCTGCAATAGCTGCTTCCATTAATTCCAGTAATAACTAACGAAGAAAGACATCTTATGGTTTATATTTATATCTGTTAAAATAATCATTCAATGTAGGATTAAAAAGATTAATTATTGTATTAATGATGAGAACGTCTTTATACGTTTCATTGATTGAACAGCCACTGATGAAAAAATCTGTACCGGCAACATGCCAATTGTCGTTAATGCAGTGATTAACACAATGGGTTTTCTAAAGAAATAAAGAAGAAAATATTCAGTGGATGTAAATATATATACATTCTCGCTAAATTGCTATCAGTTTTACATAGAATATACATACATCCTTGCTAAATTGCTAACAGTTGAACATAGAATATTGCTCTTTAAAGCTAAAAACAAAAATATTGTATATTGCTACATAAGAAAGGGAAGATGACACTAGAAAAGTTAAATTTATCATGATTATCATAGCGCTTGGTTGTTAGATTTACATCAACGTCTTCTTTCAAGTAAATATCCTTGTAGGAAACAGATGAGTCAGACTCTGGTGTCTTTTCCTGGTATAAGTTTAATTCTTTTTCACTTGTCTCATTTTACAACCGATTGTCCTCTTTTTTTTTTATTTGTTCTCTTCTACGATAGGAGTTTCTTAGATAATGCTTTAAATCACAATGACTTAATGACACGATGACTTCGCAATGACTTAAATTTTCGAGTAATTACCCGAGACAACGAGCTTGCAAAATTTTAATTCTCGTGTATAAAAGTATTCCTTACGATTATAGAGAGGAAAAAAGTAGACCCCCACCCGTTTGTTTACTTTGTTACACCAATAACAAAAAAGTATTGTTATACGCACATATACAAAACGGTTTATATAAAAAAACGTAAACTGCCCTAAGTTTTGTTATACCGTATAAAATAAGTTGAAATAAGCATTATTCCTTATAATTTGATTTCAGTGCAAACAATGAGACAATGTTTTCCCAAGAATAAGACTTCCCATTGATTAAATCTTAAATGTAACTTCAAGCGGAGAAATAGGTTTTTTGACGTAACTAATTGTGACGTAGGCAAGTTATGTAATGTAAAATGGATAAAATCTTTTAGCCAATCAAATGACGTGTTACAAGTAAAATTAAATTATTTCAGAATAATATTTCGATATCGGATATCCTTAATTCAGAACTACGTTTTAATGTCGATTCTCCTTAATTAACAAAATATTAATTTTAATAGTACTGTGTTATTACTTATCTATTGTATAAGATGATGTTCATAGCAGAAATATAATCAACTGTTATCACCAACCATTTTCACTTTTTTCATTTGTGATTTATTATGACATAAATGGTATGTGCCTCTTCAGAATAGACGTGAATGAGGGGGGTGGGTGTCAGGGAATTGGATTCTGTTTTCCTTGGACATGGTAATCGTTTTATTTGAATTATCATAATTATTGGTAAATTTAAGCTTTTTTAGAAAATTTAAATATACAAGCCAATTAAATAAGAAAGATTCATTCAAAATCAAACGAAAAAAATATGCATAACGGACCTAGAAATTTAATTTTAATTCGGTATTTATATATAATTAACGTTTAGAATATGTCAATCCTGATGAAATTGTTTTCTCTCAGTTCACAAGCGACTGTTAACATGTTCATTCATCCGGGTTCCCTTCTAGGATGTGACCTTACTCTTCTCTTATCTCAGTTTAAAACCCACTGTTTTTTTATTTTTATCTCAGTTCACAAACAACTGAATTTCATAGTTATCTCAGATTACAACGCACTGTTTTTTTTTATATTTATCTCAGTATACAATCCACTGTTTTCATAATTTTCTCAGATAATAACCAAATGTTTTTATATCTATGTCAGTAAAGAACCCAATGTTTTCAAATTTATCTCAGATTACAACCCCCTGTTACATATTTATCCCAGTTAACAACCAATGATTTCATATTTATCTCAGTTTACAACCCACTGTTTCCATATCGATCTCATTTTATAACCCACTGTTTTCATATTTATCTCAGTTTCAATCCATTCGTTTCATATTAATCTCAGTTTACAACCCACTATTTTCATTTATATCTCAGTTTACAACCAACTGTTTTTATAATTATATCAGTTCAAAATATTTATTTCAGTTCACAACCCACTGTTTTTATTTTAATCTCAGATTACATCGCATTGTTTTCATATTTATCTCAGTTTACAACCCACTGTTTTCATATTAATCTCAGTTTACAACCCACTGTTTTCATATTTATCTCAGTTTACAACCCATTGCTTTCCTACTAGTATTTATCTATATTGGATTTTTTCAACGATGGGACTGACTTACGAAAATGAAAATATTGCCAATTGACTTTTTTTCTCTATTTTTTTTCTTTTTTTTTTTTTAGCAATTTTCTCTGTCGTTTTAATTTAAAGCTTTAATTTTTAACATTTCTTAGGTCTTTTTCTGAGCATCTGTAACCCCTGTTTTGAAGTAACCATCCCTTTAAGTTGTTTTTTTTTCTATTAATGAAGTTGTTCTTTTTTTCGTTATGGAATTTCTTCCTTATTCCTTTAAACAATATAAATCCTATATTACCTTACTGCTACTTATTTATAATTATTACAATTGAAAGTACAACCATTACTTAACAAAAATAGATTTAACAAT
Source organism: Saccostrea cuccullata (assembly GCF_032062105.1). Lineage (NCBI taxonomy): Eukaryota > Metazoa > Mollusca > Bivalvia > Ostreida > Ostreidae > Saccostrea > Saccostrea cuccullata. Next base: position 23,588 of record NW_026926631.1, on the reverse strand, counting down.
TATTTCTTTTTTTTTTTGCAGGACTAAATGCAAAGAATTTAATATTAAATATTAAACAACATATTTTTTTTATAATTTTTGCTTTCTCCTCTTTCTAATCTATTTATAAGAAATATGGTCACCTTTGCATCTCGTTTTTGAAATAAAATCTTCGATAGTGTGACCAAACACTCAACAGAAAATATAATATGCTTTGCCAATGGTATTTTTAAAAAAAATCCTTTTTAAAACAATAAAAACGATAAGAGACTTGGCAAACATATATGCAAGCATGCATCCAAACCCTTCAAAAATAAACAAAACGAATTGTAATTTAGATATTCGTGCAAGTTAAGTACATTGAATTTTTTTTTCACTTAAAATATCTTCTTTCACTTTTTATATTAAAATAAAAATTTCACTTGTCAATAAGATAAAACATGCCTAATAGACATATTTTTGCGTCATTTGATGTCATAAAGCAATTTAAATTAATTGGGACACTTAACACCTCTCAAAACTATCAAAAATTAAAAAAAGATTATTCGTATCCACTACCTCATGAAAATTAATCTCAACGCAAAGATAGATTTGTTCTTTAAAGAGAATTGATTGACGTGGAATAGTGTGTACATTTTCTTTTGATAAAAGCTCTAGTAAGATAAATTGAATTAAGTTGCTGTTTCAAAAACACATATAAGAGAAAGAGAGAGAGAGACTGGGTTTGAAATGGTATTTTTGAAACGATTGTCGATTATTGAATAATTTTTTGAATGAATATCAATTATCAATTCACAACGTAATTTATTTGTGAACCTCATACACAAATTGCTTCAGGGAATAAAAAAAAAACGCTTTTAATTTCTTAAGAATTCAAACTCATATTGAGAAAGTATTAGAAATTTTAAATGTGTGATAATTGTACCTTCAACAGATTAATGTAAAGAATATAAATTAATTTGAAAGTCTCATTATACATATTATATACTGGGCAAAATAAGTTAGGGATCATATTTTTACACAAAAATAATTTTTTCATACCCATGAATTTATAGGACAACTAGGCTTAAGTAGTTTTAAAAACATGTCATTAACATGATTCGATACTTAAATCACACGTGTTTACTGAGTTTTGGGAAATATTAATCAAGAAAGTACGTGGCGTTTAAAAAAGTAAGTGGAACGATGGAAGCTTTAAAGTATCAAAGAGGGTTTTCTGTAGCAGGGATGGGGTAATCGTAATCAGTAATCGTAATCAGCTGTAATCGATTACAGTTTGCCAAGTAATCATAAGTAATCAGTAATCATCCATTTTTCTGATTACAAGTAATCGTAATTTAATCGATTACTCTGAAAAAAGTCCTGTAATCATGTTTACTTTTTGATTACTTTATGATTACAATTATTAAAAAAAAGTTCATGAAATAATGATTTTTGATGATATTCAGTGAGCAAAAGTTATAAAAATTATATTAAATGTACGACTTTTCTATAGGATCATTATTTGGCCAATTTTGCTGAGACGCACCGGACGGATTTCTACTCAAACAGTTGGAAACAGACTTCAGAAAGGAAATCTCCAGGCTTGCCGACCTGCCGCACGTCCTTTATTTAAATAAGAGTGCCGCAGAAATCGACTACAGTGGGTAACAGAACACAAAAATTTGGCAATAACGTCATTGGTGTTCTGTTCTATTCTCAGACGAGTCACGACTTTGTTTTGACTTCCATGATGACAGAAGACTTGATTGAATTGCAATTGTGGAAAGATATGCTGATTGTGTCATTTCTGAGCAATACAGAGTAAATGGAGGTTTGATGATGATTTGGGCAGGCATAAGTATTGACTACAAAACCGATCTGCACATTATTGAACGCAACCTGACAGGTTTAAAATACCGAAATGATATTCTTCATCCTATAGGTTGACGTATTACATGCATAATCGGGGATGATTTCATCTTAATGGACGATAATGATAGATCTCATAGTACAGCATTGCAGGAGGAATGGTAACAGATCCCTCAGGCTAGCTTTGAACAGCTGACATGAGTATGCGCTGCAGGGTCTTGCGGTGAGGTCATACAAAATACTGACAATCGCTCTAGTGAAGTAAATTGACTCTTCGGAAAAAATATCATTTTCAGGTCTAACCCCAGAATGATGAATTCTAAAGTGACCTTAATGAACAATTCGTATAGTGTGTTCAAACAAATTTATCACATCTAATGTTTAATTTTCACTTTTGAAATATAAAATATGATACTTAAATTAAAAATGCATTCTGTTTTCTATGATCCAGTAATTGTAAAACATATTTAATTTGATGATCCTTAACTCTTTTTTGTCCAGTATATATTGATTTATATATCTATTTCTGTTTGTTAAAGATGTAGTGGTCAAAAACAATATGTCCATTTTAAGTTTTAAAACTGGTATATACAATGTTTATAATGCCATCCACTACCAGTATTAGTCTGAGCTTGACCTATGACCATACATCCTGAATATTTTATTTTTTTCTTGACTGTCGTATAAAATGCGCTGCTGAACGTTAAGTGTTTCGGTAGAGTAATATATTAGGGAAACTTTTAACTTCCCAATTTTAGGGTATATAAACTACAGATTGTTTTAGGGAAGCTTATTTTCAGACAGCGTGAAGTAAAACCATGGCAGGAGTTTGGATGGTTATCTTCGTATACGTCTTGTTCTTTTGTGCGGCTAGTTGTCAGCAAATTTATTCCGATGACAAAAATGACTGCGACCGTAATGATCAGACGATTGAAATATTGAACGAAAAGATTGAGTACTTACGACAGGAGAACGCGAAACAGATAGATTCCTTAAAACAAGAAATCGCGCGGATTAAGAAAAATGAAACTAACATCCACGAAGATTTGAAGAATATACTGGAAACCATCAAGTCAGGTAACTCTCTCTCACTCTCTCTCTCTCTCTCTCTCTCTCTCTCTCTCTCTCTCTCTCTCTCTTAGAGTATATTACGGTTATTATCAAATCATGTATTTATGTTTTTCTTTCAGAGTTATATAAAAATTGTAAGAACCTCTATATCCATGGTAATACAGCATCTGGTGTTTATGAGATATACCCATTTGGCATTGAAAGCAAAGTCAGCGTCTTCTGTGACATGTTGACAGAAGGTGGAGGGTGGACAGTAAGATCTTTCTATCCTTCTTACCCTTCTGAATTTCTCTCTCTCTCTGATCTCTGTCTCCCTTTCTCTCACTCTCACTTTCTCTCTCTCCCTCCCTCTCTCTTTTCTCTCTCTCTCTTTTTAACTCAACCATAAATTTTAACTATTATTTCTTTAATAATTTATTAAACTTTGATTTTAAAACTGCAATCATTATTTTAGCTGAATTAACATTGAATTATTTTTATCCTTGTTTACAGGAGGATAATAAAATTCCGAAATAAATAATTTTATTACAAAGTAGAAAAAAAATTATAGATCATAATTTTGATAACAAAGTTTTTTTCAACTTTGAATAGTTGTTGGTATTAATATAATTAAAGAAGACTTATGTATGAATCTTTTGTGTTTAAATCATAACTTTAAAAAAAATTAACTTCACCACTTTCTTTAATAAACCCGACATAATTCACAAATCCTTAGGCTATCCAGAAACGTGTCAATGGGTCAGTCAGTTTCGATAGAACCTGGGCAGACTACAAGACGGGATTCGGGAATCCTAACGCATCCTACTGGATTGGTAAACTATATACAGTTATGGAATGACTACAGAGGACAAATTTATAGCTCCCCAGGGTTAAGATTCCAGATACAGAAATATTCCCTTCACCCTCGGGGAACCATTAATCTGCTATTTATATTGTACCCATTCTATAACTGTGAAATATTTTATTTTGTTTTAGGGGATGATAATTCTTCTGATTATTAACAGTTTAAATTCGCATTTAATTTTTTTAGCATTTAAAATGAAGTTTATAACAATTTATGTAAAATACAATATATAACGATTTCCCTACTTTAATTTCAAAACATGTATGTTCATTGCTGCATGCACTTCACAATTAGAAATTTCTGCATACCTTCATAATCGTATGTTGAATTATTTGACAACTGGAAATAAATATGTTTTGCTTTACTGATTCTTTATATATTACACGACGATAAAATATTTAAGGAAATGACGTTATCCATCAACTTACCAAGAGAGGGAACTCCTCCCTCTACGTATCTATCACACTGACTAATGGGACAAAACTCTATGAATTATACAACCAGTTCTCTGTTGCTGACGAAACCAGCAAATACAGACTTTTTCTTGGCGGACCAGCTACCGGGACCCTAGGTAGGTAAACTGAAAAAAGAATGTACGAATGACGACCTATATTAAGGAGAGAGAGGGAAAAAGAGTTTAATTTCTTGTGACAGATAGACAAATACCAACTCTTTCTCTGAGAATCAGCCCTATAGTTATGTAATTAATGGAGGGGGATGTGTGGATATCAATATTTTGAAAGTAAAATTTTCCTTGTATACTGAAAATCAAGAGTCCATACTTTAAGAGCCAATCAGTAATAAATTGCTAAAAGATTGAATATTTCCACGTCATAAACTCTACATGCGTACTTGTACGTAATGTTGTCAGATACATAACTCATACAGAGAAATCAATTAAGGTGTTAAACGATTATTGAATTAAAAAAAACACTTTCATTGGAAATGTAATTAATTACAGTCGATAACGAGGAGTTTTTGTAATTATCCCGCTTTTGTGCTGAAGATATAAATAGTAGATATAACAAAAGAAATACAACAATAAAGAAAGAAGTTAACTACACAAGTTGTATCTACGTGTAGTCGCACAAATTTGAAGAATTCTAATGATCAATGTGTTGATAAAATGGAAGAAAAGCTATAGTTTCCTGTTCTGTTAACTGAAAGAGGTGAACCCCCCCCCCCCTCCCCCCCAAAAAAAAGAAAAATATCAAACCTTTATTTTCTAATGTTATATCAATTTATTGGTTCATGAAATTATTGTTTCTTGATATGTAAGTATATAGGCATACCCATTTCAATGTTAAGTAAGGCTTCACATGAATGAAATAATAATTAACTTTATTGATGTCACCCGCGTGGCGCGGTGGTTGGAGCCGCGAACTAAGGAATCTTAAAGTTGCGGGTTCCAGTCCCACTGTAGGGTGTGCAGACTGATCCATCGGATGAGACCGTATAAATCAAGGTCCTGTGTCGTAGTAGATGCTGGTACAAAAAAACATAGCGAACCGCTCAATTGCCTTGTATAACTTGTATTATAAAACAGAATTTCTAGTTCTCAACCGGCAAGTGATGGCGTCAACATATGAGTGAAAAAATGCTCGAGAGGGACGCTAAACTACATACATTCAATCAACCAATCATTCTTTTATTTCTCTTGAGACTCTTAATATGTTCGTATACAGTCAAAAAAGAAATCAAATGACAACAGAAAAACAACGTTAAATACTAAATGAAAACAGTGTTAATCTTTTGTAATTGAAAGTAATGCAATTTAAAGTAATTCAAAAAAAAGTTTTTATTCTTGAATACTATAGATGCTTTAAGCTTTAATTGTTTAGTAAATAATAATGATCTAATCTGAAATAGGTGTTAAGGTTACATTTTTCTTTGATAATTTTACAGGAGACTCTATGTTTGACACAGGTAATTCTGCCGGTGATCTGTCTGGGATGTCCTTCAGTACCCCAGACAGAGATAACGACGGGTATAGTGGATATAAATCTACTGATCTATTTTAATCAAGTGTCCATGTATCTTTTTCTTTTGTAATTCTACAGGAGACTCTATGTTACACACCGGTTCTTCTCGTTTCTATCTGTCTGGGATGTCCTTCAGTACCCTGGACAGAGATAACGACAGGTGGAATTATAACTGTGCTACTTGGAGTGACCTTAGAGGGGGCTGGTGGTTTAACTACTGTCATCTTGCCTTCCTTAACGGTCCCTGGTCCCCGGGAGACTGGATCTACCCATGGTATCCTACAGTGACTAATGGTAAACAGATAAAAGAAACTCGGATGATGATCAAACCTACCTGACTTTTTATATCTTTATATACATACTTGTTCACGCATGATATGAAAAGTTATATACTTTTAGTGTAAGTGATGAAAATTTGATTGTTAGACATAAATGTTGGTATCGATGTTATATTACATAACAAATTTATAAATATAGTATGATTTTGTGTAATGAATTTAATGAAAAGTCCTAACATGTATTATGTTTAAAAATAGTTTTATACATGGAACCTTACTGTCACTACGCCTTCCTTAACGGTCCCTGGTCACCTGAAGGAGACTGGACCTTACCATGGTATCCTACAGTATGGAGTGGGACATCAGTGAAGGGGACCACCATGATGATCAGACGGAACTAGGTAAACATCATTACATCTTAATATCCATTTTTTTTTCTTTTTGTATCACTCTGAAATTTTCAGTTATAAAAATTGTTTTTTTTTTAATAGAAAAGATATGCTATCATACATTTATCTGTAAAGTATTGATTTAATTTTTTTTTTGACAGACGAAAGATCATCCATGGATAATGGAAACCCTCAAGAGATGATTTTAAATTAATTTTTATCGCTGAGTTTTTTTTTTTGATATTTAACATCAAGTAACAAACAGTAAAAGAAAGTGGTTGAACAGCTCTGTAAAGCGATACTGGATGTATTTAGTAAAAGATGTATTTTATATGTGTTGTAATAAATTTGAAAATAGAAAAATTTCGTTCTTTTTTTCCAAACACTGATGAATGGAGATAACTAGGCGGAGAATTAGGATTAAGATTACTTTATTGTTAAACCTATTACAATGGAACCTGTTTAATCCGACACATGCAATACTCTTTACTGTGATTTCAGCCATTTATTTCCATTTGTCATTTATAATTATCTCAATGATCTTTACACGCTGCAATACTACATCTTGTTTATTCCAATACATATATTTTTAATCTGTTCCCCGTGCATGTCGGATAAGACAAGTTTTATTGTAATAAAGATGTTAAGATATATTTTTTTTTGTGTGTGTGATTTTTTTATTTCAAAACACTCTAACACAGATCGGGGATTCAAAGGTTACATTTGTAATACGCGTTTTATTTTGACGTCACAAATCTTAAAAGCAAAATTTGAGATCATTTAAATGATCATTTAAATTCATTATTTATCCTAGAGATAATTTAAGTAAGTTAGAAAAAAAATCAAATTTGCAAAACAAGACAAGGAGTTAGAAAAAAAATGAGCACCGATTCATTATTTTTTGAAAGATGTTATCTTATATTTACAACTGCTTTTGCAAATAAAAAGCAAGCTAACATTAATCAATATGTTTGCTAAAACTTTTGTAATTATGAGACTACATCTTTAAAAAATGATTCAATATGTGTGACAAGTCATTCTCCTTTATGCAATGTGTATACGATGGTTTATATACTAGTATATCCAAAAATCTGATAGACTAGAACTTGAATTTTTTTATTAATCAATAGGAAAAGTTTTAGGAGCTAATGATAAAAATTCAAGAAAAGTTTGTGAAACAAAGAGGCTTATGATAAATGTTGTCGTTTGCGGGTCAAACACCAAGGTCAATATAAAAGTAGTTTTGCTACCAAAAGAAACGTTCCTAACAATGAGTCTACCTTCTAAAATAAAAACCATATAAGCAGCAACAGTTCAGTAATTATGACCAAAGTTAGAGATTTTCAAAAGTAGGTCAAACTGGACAAGGTCAAGGAGTCAATATTTATGATGCCCAAAAGAATTTCAGAAAGAATACACAGGTGAAATATAAAAGTCACGAAATCAATTATTCAAAAGTTATCACCAAAGTTTTTTCAAAAGGTGGTCAAAGTCTGATGTCAAAATAAAAGGATAAAAATATAAAAAGAAAATATTGGTATTCAAGAGAAGCTCTTACCGCAAGAAATGAACCCGTAAAATAGTTAACCCCTAGCACAAAATATTCAGTAAATACGACAAAAGTTTACGTTTTTGAAAAGTAGGTCAAATCCATAAGATCAAGGTTAAAGGTCATTACTTCTTGTACTCAAGAGAAGGTCTTATCAAAATATAAGCTTGAGGAGTATGATATCACTTGATTTAACCGTGTAGTAGCTATGGCTAAGAAAAAAATGAAAATTTCTTTAAAAGTGAGTCAAACATGAAGATCAAAGTCAAAAATACTTTTACCCTAGGAAAAGTTTTTACACGTTGAATACACCAGTGAAATATTAAAGCCATGGTTCATATGATCAAGGCTCAAATTCCAAATTCCACACTAACCGTCAAACTAAAGAAAAAAAACCTGTGAAATATGAAATCCGTAGCTCAAACCAATTAAAGGCTGTAGTCAGGGCTAATTGATTTCCCCAATTACAGATAAATTAGGAAAAAAATAAACAAACAGACAACTGGATCGACCGTCCTAGGAAAATATCTTTGCCCCTTATTTTTTGGATTACAGATAGAAATTTTAAAAACAACACTTTGTGCTAAAATGTATGTATGGTGAGAGGAGATCCCAGTCAGTTTCCTTGGGAAAATAACGAAACAATATAATGCACTGTCTGTCTTTGTGTACATGCTATTCATAGTTTATTTAAAACATGAGGATAAACCTAGATCTCTTCCGAGGAGACGAATATACAATCCGAGGATAAATCTAGATCTCTTCCGAGGAGAGGATTGTACGATCCGAGGTAAAATCTAGATGACTTCCGAGGAGACGAATATACGTTAACTTAAGAATACTCCATTTTATGATTTAGAACTTTATACACCATGCTTAATGAAATTATATAACAAAAGATAATGGTAGCAAATGTTTATTTAATTAAAAGAGAATGAATCATTATGTAACAGAACACTCTTCATGCTTCAAATAAAATGGAGAATCCTCACAAATAAAGGGAAGTTTTAGTCCGTCTTCTCCCGTATAGTACGTGTAGTTTCTCTCAGTCACCCAGCGCCACCTGCCGTCGTTATGATAAGTCAAAAGGAGGCCAAAGATTGGGTCAACTGCTGTCTCGCTCTCATCGTTAGGATTCCAGTTCTGATACGTCACTGGTGTCCAATTATCAAAAATGAGTCTTTCATTGTCGTCAAATGTCAAAACATTGGCACGAAATGCAAATGAACCGTTGAGATCAACTTCTACAGAAAAAGACAAGAAAAAAATTATATAATCTTCAAATTTGAAACACCATCGATACAATATGAGTTGTTGCGTTACATCCTGAATGCTCAAAAAATTATAAAATTTGATCTGCTGTATCCAAATTCAGTAGACATTTGAAGGGAAAGTATTCTTTTTTTTTGCGTCGTGGTATGTGTAACAATAGAATATTTTCTAACGAGCATAAGCAAACCTAGGCCAAACTTTATTTCAATTTGAATAACATAGGAATATAATGTTTATGGGTGAAATTAGAAATAAACAAGTTTGATACACTGTAGAAATATATTTTCCAGATTTAATGTGCAGGTTTTTTTAAGTTTAAAATCAGATTTGTAGAAAGCAAAAAAAAATCTAAATAACTTTTTAATCAAAGGTGTTAAAATATAATCTACATATTTCTTGATAAAAGAGTATCAAGTTTTTAATCAATTACATTGTAGAGAAATTTGACAAAAATATTTTTGTTATTGTATGCATTTGATAAAAATGAAAGCATGTTATGAATTAATTGTTTCCGTATATACCTAGGTGTATGGGGTTTACGTCTTTAATCCTTCCAAGAAACAACAACATGCAATAACAAGATGTGTTTGTGAAACTTTGATACCCCCGTATGGCAACATAGCGAAGGTTAAGGTTTCTCAAATGCAGATCACATATGTTGGTACATAAAGTAAGGCCTTTTCAAAAAATACAAATATGACATAGAAAACCCTTGCACAACCTGTTCAAAGGTAACGGCCAAGGTAAGCGTTTTTAAAGGTAGGATAACCTCCGATTTGTTTGTAAAAAGTAGGTCAAAAACCAAGGTCAGGGTCAAAGTGTTAAAAGGGTTGAAATCCAATGTAAGTGAAGTTTGGAAGACCTAAATCTTACAATTCGAATGTAATGGCCAGGTTAAGTTTATGATAAATAATATATTTAAAATATGATATTCCTAGAATCTACCATTGAAAAAATTAGTTTCAAAGTAAAAGTTAGATTTTTTGTGTAAAAATGTGTCAAACTCAAAGGTCAAGGTCAAAGGGTCAAAATTGTAATATCAAATGAAATTTATTGTCACAAGGATCAATAAGGTGAAATATGAAAGCCCTAGGCCTTACCGTTCAAAAGTTATGGCCAAGGTTAAAGTTTTTTTTTACAAGTACTAAAATCTCCAAGGTCAAAGTTGTTGGTATCCAATGAAAGGTCTCTTAACAAAAATATATATGTTAATTATATGTAAATTATAACAACCCTGGTATCCAATGTTCAAATGATATGGCCAAAGTAAAACTTTGGATTTTTATGTAAAACTGGGTCAAACTCCTAGGTCAAGGTCAAAATGTCAAGTTATGTGGTACCCTAGGAGAGGTCTTGTCACAAAAAATACACATGTGAAATATGATAGTCAAAGCTCCACTAAATCAAAAGCTATGGGCTGTATTAAAGTTTTCGCGTACAAACAGACAAACAGACAGAGAGACACACAAAGAGAGAGAGAGAGAGACAGACAGACAGACAGACAGAGGGATGGACACGACAAACACTATAAACCGCCGAAACTTTGTTCACGCGGGCATAAAAATGTTTTAATGACCACATTGTATATGGTCAAGTTATCTGATAAGTAGATTGTTTAAATACTCGGATGGAAACAAATAACCATGAAATGTATTGTTTCATTACCCGGATGTATGCGGTTTACGCCTAAAAACCTCCCATATCCATCCCCATACCAGATCAGAAGTTCTTCACCCGGTTCTACGTCACGTGACGTCATATAGAAGATGATGCCCTCGCACGTGATAGGAACGATATTTTCCTGTTGATATTTGGCGGGAGAATTAACGAATCGTAACCAGTTACTACAGGCCGGATCTTCTGCATCTATGTTGTAAGTACCGTTAGTCCCCTGCTTATCTACCTTTGAAAACAATAAGATCCTAATGGTTAAGAATGAATTTTAGTTCAGAATATGTTGTATATTTTATACTTGATGCAATCAGATCAACGTTGATCAAAATAACTTTAAGGTAATGAATATTTAGGGATTAAAAGAATCTAAAAAATAAAGCGTTGTGGGAGTGTTACATTAGCAATACTAGTCCCATACCGTGTAATCTGGTTTCCTCTAAAATTGAAAATTTTATCAGAAATCACTGAAGTGGATCAAAAATAAAAATTAATCTATAACTCATCAAAGTCATGCAACATACACAGAAGCTAGTCAAACGGATAAACAGGCGGACATGGAGGGGCGAAAGCAGAGGAAATTTTTAGTCCATCTGGTTTCAACGACAAGGAACTAGAAATATGTAACTAAAATATGCAACTGCGAATGGTTTTCATTTTGTTTGATTCTTTGTGTGATTTTACCTGCCATGAATAGAAATCATCTTTCTTGTCTACAGTGTGAACTAGATGCTGTCATGAGACAGTAATACCCGCACTATGGTGTTTGCCTTTAAATATACACTCATTCATATTGGACTTTCCAAGGAAGAAGTCAAAATAATTCTATAATTATCACCGTACATGTATTCGTCAAATTGAACATAAAATTTTCAGATGACCATATCAACTCTGAGCCTCACATATGTATTTTAAAATACTTAATTCATAACCAGTCTGAAATAACAGAATTTAATGAATGATTGAAGTAAATTACTTAATTAGATTCAAATAAATAATTTTCCCATAATTTGGAACTTTTTAAATTTACTTTCTCATCGACATAAAATATTATTTTAGTACAAAGCGTTTTTGATGAATTTATCAAAATGTGCAAACTGATTTTAGTATTTGGTCGGGATAAAAACCCATTGAATTGAAAATACAACCCGATTAATTTGTCAATGCCTACCCCCCCCCCCCCCCCACACACACACACTCTCTCTCTCTCTCACTCTCACATTTTTTAAAAAACATAGTTTAGTTTATTATGATAGTTTGAAATTTGTTCTTGAACTAAACAGTTTTATTTTCTACATTCACATTGGGTTTGCCTCACCCATTATCATATTTATAGATATCACCTCTCGGCACACCTCGGCCAATTCATACTGGCAACGGAATCAGCAAAGGTTTGTCGAATGAGATTATTTAGCACATGTATGCTGACGATGCAGTGTTGTCAGTTAAAATCATTTGTGTTTTAATTGCATTATATGGATTATATTTCATGAATTCGTTGTCACGACCTATGACATTCGGTAAGTACAAGATTTAGTATAGATTGCATGAAAATAAATAAATGCAAATGGTTAGGTTGAAGTTCAAAAAGGGTCAACATGGTCAAAGATCATCGCATGCCACAGTCGACAAATTTCACATTGTCAAGTTATCTCCCGTTGCGGACATTCAGTATATGACAGACGCAGATCCAAATTTTTTTTTTCAGAAAGGGGGGGGGGGTGTCACACCTCAGTCAAAAAAATCAGCCCAAGATTTCCTGAGATGGAAATAAAAAATAATAATAAAAACAATGATGGTGGAGTCCCTGTTTTCTAAGGGGGAGGATGTCCAAAGTCATTTTTATTCTCTACAGTACATATATAGTCTTATTTAAATAACTGCTAATTCCAGGGGGGGGGGGGTCTGATCTCCCCAGCCACTGACTCCCTGTACCTGAAATGACAATTGATCTTATGACTCCATAATAGTAGAAAATTTTTTCATTTGACTATTTATACATATTTTGTTTCCTATGTTCATGTATTTTTGTCTGTCCACTGAAACTTTAACCTTGCCCATATTTTTTAAGTGGATTGGGCTATACACATGGCTTCAATATTTCATAGGTAAATTTCTTTTGGCAAAACCTTTTAATGGGTACCACCAATTTTGACCTCTTGATCTCTTGACCTTGGAGTTGACCCAATTTTACAAGAAAAATACCTTGAACTTGGCGTAAGTTTTGAACAGGTGGTGCTAGGACTTTCATGCTCTTACATGTGTAATCATTGTGAACTTTCAACAGGTATAATTATTTTTGGCCTAGACCTTAGAGTTGAATCCAATTTAACTTTAACCTTGGCAATGACTTTTGAACAGGTGAGGAAGTTTTAGGGATTTCTCCCTTTTTTCACATGTGTATTCCTTGTGACAAGACTTTCCCTTTGATACCAACAATTTAGACCCTTTGACCTTGACCTTGGAGTTTGACTTACATTTGAGAAACTTCAACCTTTGCCAAAAGCTGCCATAACAGTTGCTGTCACAACAAAAAACAAATTACTAAAAAAATACAGTATACATGTACATATTTTATATTCAACATATATACATCTGGTCATATCTCTAGTTCTCCCTTGAATGAGACATGGTGATATAAATTTTAAAAAATAATTATAAGAGTTGAAAAGGTTGTGCATATTGAAATATACTAAGCTCTGCGGATGAATTAGATATACCAGTTTAGCTTTATTTTGCTACCCAAAGCACCTTGATTAACTATTTATAAGCATACTGTTTTCTGAAATGTACTGATTTCTGTTGTCCATCTGTTTATCTGCAAACTTTTCTCATTAACTTCTTAAGAACCACTGGGCTAATTTCAACCAATTTACATTTAAATATGCAGGGTACTTTTTAAGTGCACTATGGAGATCCCGGGTGTATATTGTTTTTGTCCTGTCTGTTTGTCTGTTTGTCTGTTTATCTGTTTGTCTGTTTGTCAACTTTAACCTTGGCCATAACTTTTGAACAATAAGGGATAGAGACTTCATATTTGGTAAGCATACTCCACTAAGAAAGTCCTTTCAAATGATCTCAAGGTCAATGACCTTGTGACCTTGACTAAGACTTATATGCTAAAAATAGCTTTTTCCACTGTTTGTCATAACTTTTGAACCATAGGAGATAGGGACTTCATATTTGGTATGCATACTCCACTTATAGAGTCCTTTCAAATGACATCAAGGTCAATGATCTTGTGACCTTGACTGTGACCTATATGCTAAAAATAGCTTTTTACACTTTTTGCAATAACTTCTGAACCATCAGAGATAAGGACTTCATATTTGGTATGCATACTCCACCGATTAAGTTCTTTCAAATGACACCATGGTCAATGACTTTGTGACCTTGACTGTGACCTATATTCTAAAAATAGCTTTTTCCACTGTTTGTCATAACTTTTGAACCATAGGATATAGGGACTTCATATTTGGTATGCATACTCCACCGATAAAGTACTTTCAAACGACGGCAAGGTCAATGATCTTGTGACCTTGACTGTGACCTATATGCTAAAATAGCTTTTTCCACTTTTTGCCATAATTTTTGAACCATAAGAGATAGGGACTTCATATTTAGTACTGCATACTCCACTGATTATGTTCTTTCGAATGACACCATGGTCAATGACCTTGTGACCTTGACTGTGATCAATATGCTAAAAGAAGATTTTTTTAACTTTGTTGCCGCCGGGCACGTAGTGTTTCACAAAAACATCTTGTTCCAACATAAATCTTCTTCTCAAGAACAGCAAAGACATTTATTGTTCCCATTTTTGCTAAAGGTAGGGTACATTAAATCTCATTTGTTTGTCAATCTGCCCATCTGTCACAATAAATTTAACCTTGGTCATCATGGTCGAATATTTTGAATGAGAAGAGATAGGACTTTTATATTAAACATTTGTATTAGTATTAAATGGGACAATACCATTCTACATACACTATGATTTTCATTACCCATGATCTTGAAGTTTGACCTAATTTCCTTAAAAAAATCAATTGCTTTGAATTGATCATTTTGAAAGATAAATGAAAGGGCATTCATTTTACCTGTGATAAGACCTTCCAAAATGTATCATGACTTTTTGACTCTGTGACCTTGACCTTGAAGTTTAACTTAGTTTTCATTAATGTTGTATTTCCTTTTCATTGAGAAGAGATTTGACTTTCACATTTCAAGTGAACATTACCCATAACAAGAGGCTCCCAACATGCTATGATTTTTTACCCCTTGACCTTGATGTTTTAACAAAATTTCAAAAGAGTGAACTCTCCCAAAAAATGATAAGACCACTGTTTAAAACAAAAAGGAGTTAGGGAAGACTGGGCTTTTTCCATAAAAAACGTCATTTTTAACTCCTCATTTGACCCCCCGGGGCAAAATAAAAATTCCGAAACCTAACTGCACATCTACATGACCCAACCAACCATCTCCCAAAGATGATTAGGATGCTGAATAAAATGTAAGAGGAGTTCAGGGAAGATGGGGCTTTTTCCATAAAAAACATCATATTTCTACCCTTATTTGACCCCCCGGGGCAAAATCAAAATTCCGAAACCTAACTGCACATCTGCATGACCCCACCAACCATCTCCCCTAAAAGATGATTAGGCTGCTGAATAAAATGTAAGAGGAGT
Organism: Saccostrea cuccullata; assembly: GCF_032062105.1. Lineage (NCBI taxonomy): Eukaryota > Metazoa > Mollusca > Bivalvia > Ostreida > Ostreidae > Saccostrea > Saccostrea cuccullata. Next base: position 8,017 of record NW_026926631.1, on the reverse strand, counting down.
TCAGGGAAGATGGAGATTTTTGCATAAAAAACGTCATTTTTTCGACCCCAATTTGATCCCCCCGGGCAAAATCAAAATTCCAAAACCTTACTGCACATCTACATGACCCCACCAACCATCTCCCGAAAGATGAAGAGGCTGCTGAATAATATGTAAGAGGAGTTCAGGGAAGACTGGGCTTTTTGCATAAAAAACATCATTTTTCGACCCCCATTTGAACCCCCAGGGCAAAATCAAAATTCCAAAACCTTACTGCAAATCTACATGACACCACAAACAATATCCCAAAAGCTGTTTAGGCTACTGAGTAAAATGTAGAAGGAGTTCAGGGCAGACGGGGCTTTTTGGACAAAAAAACGTCATTTTTCGACCCCCATTTGACCCCCCCGGGGCAAAATCGAAATTCCAAAACCTTACTGCACATCTACATGACCCCACCAACCATCTCCCAAAAGCTGGTTAGGCTACTGAGTAAAATGTAAGAGGAGTTCAGGGAAGACGGAGCGTTTTGCTTAAAATGTCATTTTCGACCCCCATTTGACCCCTGGGGCAAAATCAAAATTCCGAAAGCTTACTGCACATCTACATGACCCCACCAACCATCTCCCAAAAGCTGGTTAGGCTACTGAGTAAAATGTAGAAGGAGTTCAGGGAAGACGGGGCTTTTTGGACAAAAAACATCATTTTCGACCCCCATTTGACCCCCAGGGCAAAATCGAAATTCCAAAACCTTACTGCACATCTACATGACCCCACAAACCATCTCCCAAAAGATGATTAAGCTACTGTGTAAAATGTAGGAGGAGTTCAGGGAAGAAAAGTGTGACAGACGGAGCAATGGCAAACCACTCAACATGGTAACAACAATATACCCGAACTTTCTTTAGAAAGTGCGGGTATAATAAAGTCCCTCATATACACCGAGGATCGTGAACTTCGGAACAAAGGTCTCCGCCCATGCGCCCATCCCCGCTCCCGGAAGTGACGAAGATTTGATGGCGAATCCTGAGGGCGTGGTCAGATTAGCTCTCTGGTGAGGCGGGGAACCTAGAGGAATCTTACATGTACAAGATAATACGAAGGACACGAAACAGAGGTCAAGGACACATGATTTTAAGTATAATATTAACTACTTGCATGATTTATCTAACTACTAATATAACATTTAGACAACAGCAAGGTCTATGAAACTCTACTTAAGGGAAACTTAATGGTAGAGGTCTAGCATTAAGGAAGCTCCAAACACCGCACATTAAAGAGTTCCTTATGCCACCTATCATAGACCTTTGGTCTACAAACCAGTTTAGTGTATTTTTGTGTTGAAGTATTGCCTGTATAGATATTTAAGATGCGACATTTTTGGCATTCTAATATGTATCGTGAAACAAACTTTAAACGATGCATTTTTTTTATTTTGCTGTACATACCTTAGCATTAGGAATGTGTTTATATTTAGAACTTTGTACACCATGCTTTATGAAATCTGCACAAACTGAGGAGAGAAAATAAATACACTTAGAATATTGTTCTTACTTTGCAAGCATATTTTTCCCCTGATATAAAATGAATTTAAAACTTTATAAGACAAAATATTAAAAAAAAACCAAAACATGGTTAAAACAATATCTTTTTAGCATAACAAACGTTTAAAGTGTCTATCCATGGAAGCACTCTGACAATTTAAGTGTGTATTATCACCGTCTTTATTTGAGAGGTAGACTTTTATCAAACTTATCATTACATGTAAATAAGGCATTTTACTAGTATCTGATTCACTTTTATCTGTATTTCCTTTACTTTTAGAGACATTTTCTGATAAAAATCTAATTTATGATTAAAATATGTACAAACTGACAGACAAGGACATTTCATTTGATCCTTTTCTTTAAAAAAATACAGCAACAAACACTCATTATAGTAAGAGTTATCTCTCCTATCAGGCTGTTGGTGAACATTAATGCTTACAGTTTTTCTTCTCGGCCTCGATGTCCCATTCCTTTTGAGCAATCTTATAGAGTTCCTGTTAATGTAATAGAATTACTGTTAAAATAATGGAGTTCCTGTTAATGTAATAGTATTCCAATAAATGTAACAGAGTTCCAATGATAGTAAGAGAGTTCCAATGATAATAATAGAGTTCCTGATATTGTAATATAGTTTCTGTTAATGTAATAGAGTTCCTGTTAATGTAATAGAGTTCCTGTTAATGTAATAGTGTTCCTGTAATAGAATTACTTTTATTGTAATAGAGTTATTGTTGATGTGATAGAGTTCCTCTTCATTTAATAGAGTTCGTGTAATAGAATTCCCTTTATTGTAATAGAGTTTTTGTTGATGTAATAGAGTTCCTGTTCATTTATAGAGTTCGTGTAATAGAATTCCGTTTATTGTAATAGAGTTTTTGTTGATGTAATAGAGTTCCTGTTCCTATTATTGTTATAGAGTTCTTGTTCATGTAATCGAGTTCCTGTTCGTGTCATAGAATTTCTTTCATTGTAAGAGTCCCATTTATTGTAATAGAGTTCCTGTTAATGAAAACGAGTTCCAGTAAATATGATAAAGTTCCTGTTAATATAATAAATTTCTGTTGATGTGGTAGAATGATGCAGGTTTAGCCCGTTAGAAGACTGTGGCAGAGATAAAGGAAAAGTTGAACAGATAAACCAGAGAACCACAGATTCTTGTACAGAAGTCAATTTACTTTCGAGTGGACTACGTTTCTGCAGCTGGTGAATTCAGAGCAAAAGCATTTCTGAGAATTTAATGAAAAACACGTTTATCCTTAAAATATATTCAAGGTCAGCTCTCTCTCTCTCTCTCTCTCTCTCTCTCTCTCTCTCTCTCTCTCTCTCTCTCTCTCTCTCTCTCTCTCTCTCTCTCTCTCTCTCTCTCTCTCTCTCTCTCTCACATTTCTTTCTTGATATATGTTGAAAAAATTCATCTCTGAAGCGACAAAAAATATATTATTTTATTTCCAGTATAAACTTGTCTATAAGTAATTTCCAAGCAATTTTCCTCTTACATATGTGTTTAATGGTTATGTAACCTTAGATCTACACGGCAATTTAATGCATGTTATCGTCTCAGCAGTAAGTAATTCAGGAGTGTTAACATAAATTAGATTTTAAACCTAGACACTATTATACGGTTCAGGTTGTAAGATAAATAGTTTTTTTTATATATAAATTTAATTCATTGTATATATGACGTCTCGACTACAGCAGCCAGAAATTAACAAATAAAAATCTTCGTTTTCTGGGTTTTTTTTTAACTTACATCCACTACTGATCTCTTACTTTCAATATATTTGGTGAGTACTTTTTCTTTCTCCTCCGAATCTAGGACGACCATGTGAGCCCCCTGCTGATGACAAAAGTCACTAGAATTCAACATGGACGTCGGTTCTTTGTGGAAGGAGAAACACCAACCACTCACATTGACAAATCCCGGGGAGCATCTCAAGACATCGGATCCGGAAATTCCAGGGTAACATTTCAAAGGTTCCGAATTAATGGCGATCAAAACTGTCATATGATATATATTATATAAAAGTATTATTGTTTTCAAGATTATGTTTTTAACTTTAAGATATTGCCGCTCCCACAATTTTATGTTTTCACATTTTATAAAGAGTCATGTAATTATATAAAGTTTCATGTACTTCAATACATAAAATCAAGCCATGGTAAATACGATACAATTGCAGTAATAATATTTAAGGAATCAAGCTTATTTTTAACCTATGATACACAATAATACATAACTTCAGGCAATTTGCGCGTAGTCCTACATTTTGATATAGAGTAAAACATAGGTTGAAATATGCTTCATTCTGTATCATTTAATTTCAGTCTAGACGATAAGATATGTTTTCTCCCCCCAAAAAATGGTTTCAGACTGAGCATATATTAAAAGTAACGTAAATACGTTTGACATATGACTGCCGTCATGAGAAAAGGGCCCTTATCTTTTGACGTCACAATGCTCAAAAAACGACGTCAAAGTTGCGGTATTGTAAACACGGAAGTAAAAAATATTGTCAACTGCGTTTCGTGATTTAGAAACAAAATTGGATTTCAAAGTGTAACAAAAATTTGAAAATTGATACGAACATTTTTAATGGGTATATAGTGTGATATTATTACTATTTAATACGTGAATTCATTCATAATTCTTGATGTTGATATACGCGACATTGGACATGCACATTGCTATAAGGAACTGCGATTTAAACGATGTCTATTTCTGATTAAATTAAAGATGCAGCAAATTTGTTTTTTAGAATTTCCGAATGCTTAAATTTGATTTTATTTTAAGAAGTCTTCATATTAAAAGGTATATTCCATACACATGTCATTGTACTCTTTTTCAGAGAGAGAAAATATATATACCACAATTTAAAATATATTTAGTCATTTTAATTTTAATCCATAGTGTATCATACTGATGTACCCCGACAGCCAGCCTATTGTGAATTTTCGATTTTAAAATGTGTGTTAAAAAGGGAGGGGGGGATAAATAAACAAGCCAAAAAAAATCTTCGAATAATAAGACAACCGGTTAAAGTTCAAGATGAAAAACATAATTTCTCTTTGACTGGATATATATTCTGGTAACATTGGAAATCCAATATTAAACCTTCTACATCAACAATAAATAATTCTATACTAAATCTACAGTAGGGGAATATGCTAAGGGAAAAAAAAGAAAAAAATACGGATGCCATAAATTTTGCTAAAAATAGATTTTGTTTCATAAACTAATTTAAAATGATCCAATAAATACATGTTTCAATTTTCTTCAATTATTCCGATGAAATGAATGAATTAAATTGAAACTGAATTGCAATGTTTAGGAATTAAATACAGCTTCAATTTTTAAGACTTTTCCCAAAAAAACATCATTCCCAGTTCTGAAGAAATTAACCATATTACATCGTCAGTGATATTATGAATGAGGATATTTATAAACCAGAAACAACCCACTATAAATTAATTGAAAAGATGAAGCTGAAGAAGTGAAGCTTTTCGGGGAAAAAAACGGCAGACAGGAGAGTTACAGTGCTACCCATGGTAAATGCTATATTTATTGCGCACAAAAGTTGCGCTTATTTCTGGATTAATTATTCCAAATTCTTACCTCAATCGCGAAAAGGATATTTAGCTTTTTTCAATGGGTGGCACAGTACTTCTCTGTCAAAATATTTTCTTCGGAGAGCTACAGTGACTCTAAGGAAAGGAATTAATAAACAAACTCAAATATTTCTGCATTGAAAGAAAAATACTTTCTATATTTCAGTCACACGCAAAACGCAAGTAGCATCGGGGAGGGGGGCTACATTGAAAGTCCGGTTGCCCCCCCCCCCCCCCACACACACACATTTTTTGTTGCAGCATAGTCAAATTAGTGCACACAATAGGCCAAAAGGCAGTGTATTATGTTATGAAAAATTGATACTGCAAGAAGTCTGAACCTTATCACATCCCAACGGCGAAATAGGATTCGAGTTTGGACAATCCCCACTTTTTGGTTGACAGGTTTTTTTTTTTAAGGTAAAATTGAATTTCTATTCTGGCTGTCCTCCACCCTCTTATCAAATGATGAAACGTCACTTAGTTGTGTGTGTGTTGAGGGGGGGGGGGGGCAACTCATATCGATATATCGAGAAAGTAGTATGTTTTGAATTAGTACCTAAGAAAAAATGGATAAGAGCGGTAGATTATTACTTAATCGCATCGCCTCATACAAAAAACATAAACGTGTGTTGGACGTAATATTTCATTATTGTTTAAGACAATCGCATCGAAATGGGAAAAGCATATATAAGGTGTCATATTAGCCAATGTAACGGGGGAAGATGAATAGATGACCTTTCCTGGCCGTAAAAACTTTTTTTGCTTGTCAAGAAATGTTTGGTATAAAGTTGAAAGTGCCCACAACTTTAAAATATAGCTGTTAGCCCCCCCCCCCAATGAAATGGCTTCCTACGGGCCTTCCTTTATTGCGTAAAAATATATCAATTCACTTTCAAATAGATTTCTTCAAAATTTTAATGGAACCATAATTTCGCAAAGAAAATTAAAACACCGTTTAGCGTGCACGTATTAAAAAAAGAGACAAGAAGAGCACAATTAAGCATCTCTTACATGTATTAAAATATACAATATACATAAATCATTTTTTTTTGAGATCATACATGTAGTAGCGGTCGTTGTAAAAAAAAAATATACAAATGTTATATCAAGTTAAACAGGGTAAAGGTGCCTCCATTTTTTTAAGGTGTATGTGCAGAAATATTTGTGACTGATTTTAATTGTGATTTATTCAAAAAAAGAAAAAAAAAGAAGTTAAGAGTTTCATTTTTAGGTATAAGTTCAAAGAAAGTTTCAATTTAAAGGTACGGTATATAAACCATTTATAAGACAATCCTATGAAATCACTAGCTTCTTTATTATGTTTTTACTCCATAACTAGTACAAGCGAAGAAAATGATTTGTATAAACAATTGAAGCTAAGTGCTTTATATAAACAAAATATTTTTTTTAAAAAGTAAACTTAAAAAAAATCCGCTTGCATGGAAGTAGCGAACATGAATTCAATCCCTGCACTCTTAACTTATTATTATATAACGGAATACTCATTTTTAACAGGTTTATATATCTTAAATTTGGGTATATCTGCATTTTTTCTGAAAATATATGGTGTTTTGATCCTATCGTAATAATTATAGGAATAAAAGTTACGTGTGTGTGTGTGTGATAGTGAGTGAATGATGAATTTTGATGACTGATAAGAAAATTATTTTCTTTTTAATATCTGGATCGAAGTGCCTTTTTTTGCGAGGGGATGCCCCGTTTTGCGCGTGGTGTCCTTCTGGGATTCTCTCTCTCTCTCTCACTCTCTTTTAATGTTTAAGTGTTACAAGTGCTGTAATATATATTATAAATTGAATTAGATTATTTTATAGCAAAAGAATAATTTGTGTAGATTTAAAGAAATATAACTTTTGTTCCTACTGAAATATTAAAAACCGTTCTTAGATTTTGTCTAGATCCCCCCCCCCCCCCCCCCCCTTTACGATATTTCTAGATCTGCTCTAAAATGGTATGAAAATAGTAATAACATACGAAATCCTTTTGAAATAGTCACATACTTGTCGCCTGAAGAGAAAAAAATATTTTCTCGTTTATTATTCTTGAAACGATTGAGGTTGTTTAAACAGCGTTATTTAAGAATTTTTGGAAATTGAATTAGACGCAGTCGACGTCATTACGTTTTCAGTGAGTAACGTCAAAGTTGTTTTGGTTTGCTTTACTAAAATGCTTGTAAAATAGTGAATAAGTGAGATATTTTCAAAATTTGGGTATATTTGCATTAAAAAGTGCCGGCTATCAAAATTTACCAAAAAGTCAATTACCTAAAAATGCGACCTTAAGGGCCCTTTTCTCGTGACGGCAGTCATATAATATCGTGTGACGTAGGCAACTTATGTTAGAGGATATAAAATAAATTCTTTATCCAATCAAATAACGCGTTACATCTAGAATTAAATTATTAGTGTTTGGTATTCTGGAGAACTGAATTCTCCTCCTTTTTACGGCAGAGGAATTCTTTGCTTCAGAAAAAAAATCCTAACAGAGTCAAAACCTCGATTTACAACAAATTCAAAAGTAAAAGACTCCTCCCCTTTTCTGTCTTTTACATTAATCTTAACAATTTGGAAGGTAGGCTTTTATTTATTTTACCTGTAACAATCCAACACAGTAGGGATACTGCTACAATCGGAAGGCCTCTTGACATTACGTTGAAAAAAATGCATTGGGTATTTCTACAACAGAAAATAAGTAAATTATTAAATACAAGGGAGAGGATTTCAGTCAATTTCTTTAAAAGAAGAAAAATTCAAACCAATCTATTTTTGTGTAAACATGATGACATAAAGAGAGGGAGATAATTCTATTCTTGTCTTTTCTTTAACAAGTTTAAATCGCCCGCGCAGCGCAGTGGATATAGCATC